>NC_056438.1:83955592-83990592 GCF_018296145.1 Oncorhynchus tshawytscha
TTTAACTAAGTACCAGTATGAAGGGTGATTTAACTTACAGTACCAGTATGAAGGGTGATTTAACTACAGTATTAGTATGTAAGGAAGGGTGATTTAACTACAGTACCAGTACCAGAAGGGTGATTTAACTAGTACCAGTATGAAGGGTGATTTAACTACAGTACCAGTATGAAGGGTGATTTAACTACAGTACCAGTATGAAGGGTGATTTAACTACAGTATTATACAGTACCAGTATGAAGGGTGATTTAACTACAGTATTATACCAGTATGAAGGGTGATTTAACTACAGTATTATACAGTACCAGTATGAAGGGTGATTTAACTACAGTACCAGTATGAAGGGTGATTTAACTACAGTATACAGTACCAGTATGAAGGGTGATTTAACTACAGTTATACAGTATGAAGGGTGATTTAACTACAGTACCAGTATATGAAGGGTGATTTAACTACAGTACAGTACCAGTATGAAGGGTGATTTAACTACAGTACCAGTATGAAGGGTGATTTAACTACAGTACCAGTATGAAGGGTGATTTAACTACAGTAGTACCAGTATGAAGGGTGATTTAACTACAGTACCAGTATGAAGGGTGATTTAACTACAGTACCCAGTATGAAGGGTGATTTAACTACAGTACCAGTATGAAGGGTGATTTAACTACAGTATTATACAGTACCAGTATGAAGGGTGATTTAACTACAGTACCAGTATGAAGGGTGATTTAACTACAGTATTATACAGTACCAGTATGAAGGGTGATTTAACTACAGTATTATACCCAGTATGAAGGGTGATTTAACTACAGTATTATACAGTATATGAAGGGTGATTTAACTACAGTACCAGTATGAAGGGTGATTTAACTACAGTATTATACAGTACCAGTGAAGGGTGATTTAACTACAGTACCAGTATGAAGGGTGATTTAACTACAGTATTATACAGTACCAGTATGAAGGGTGATTTAACTACAGTATTATACAGTACCAGTATGAAGGGTGATTTAACTACAGTACCAGTATGAAGGGTGATTTAACTACAGTACCAGTATGAAGGGTGATTTAACTACAGTATTATACAGTACCAGTATGAAGGGTGATTTAACTACAGTATTATGAAGGGTGATTTAACTAGTACCAGTATGAAGGGTGATTTAACTACAGTATATGAAGGGTGATTTAACTACAGTACCAGTATGAAGGGTGATTTAACTACAGTGATTTAACTACAGTATATACAGTACCAGTATGAAGGGTGATTTAACTACAGTATATGAAGGGTGATTTAACTACAGTACCAGTATGAAGGGTGATTTAACTACAGTACCAGTATGAAGGGTGATTTAACTACAGTATTATACAGTACCAGTATGAAGGGTGATTTAACTACAGTATTATAGTACCAGTATGAAGGGTGATTTAACTACAGTATTATACCCAGTATGAAGGGTGATTTAACTACAGTACCAGTATGAAGGGTGATTTAACTACCAGTATGAAGGGTGATTTATACAGTACCAGTATTTAACTACAGTACCAGTATGAAGGGTGATTTAACTACAGTACCAGTATGAAGGGTGATTTAACTACAGTATTATACAGTACCAGTATGAAGGGTGATTTAACTACAGTACCAGTATGAAGGGTGATTTAACTACAGTATTATACAGTACCAGTATGAAGGGTGATTTAACTACAGTATTATACTACAGTACCAGTATGAAGGGTGATTTAACTACAGTACCAGTATGAAGGGTGATTTAACTACAGTATTATACAGTACCAGTATGAAGGGTGATTTAACTACAGTACCAGTATGAAGGGTGATTTAACTACAGTATTATACAGTACCAGTATGAAGGGTGATTTAACTACAGTATTATACAGTACCAGTATGAAGGGTACCAGTATGAAGGGTGATTTAACTACAGTATTATACAGTACCAGTATGAAGGGTGATTTAACTACAGTACCAGTAAAGGGTGATTTAACTACAGTATTATACAGTACCAGTATGAAGGGTGATTTAACTACAGTATTATACAGTACCAGTATGAAGGGTGATTTAACTACAGTACCAGTATGAAGGGTGATTTAACTACAGTATTATACAGTACCAGTATGAAGGGTGATTTAACTACAGTACCAGTATGAAGGGTGATTTAACTACAGTACCAGTACCAGTATGAAGGGTGATTTAACTACAGTACCAGTATGAAGGGTGATTTAACTACAGTATTATACCCAGTATGAAGGGTGATTTAACTACAGTACAGTACCAGTATGAAGGGTGATTTAACTACAGTACCAGTATGAAGGGTGATTTAACTACAGTACCAGTATGAAGGGTGATTTAACTACAGTACCAGTATGAAGGGTGATTTAACTACAGTACCAGTATGAAGGGTGATTTAACTACAGTACCAGTATGAAGGGTGATTTAACTACAGTATTATACAGTACCAGTATGAAGGGTGATTTAACTACAGTACCAGTATGAAGGGTGATTTAACTACAGTACCAGTATGAAGGGTGATTTAACCAGTACCAGTATGAAGGGTGATTTAACTACAGTATTATACAGTACCAGTATGAAGGGTGATTTAACTACAGTACCAGTATGAAGGGTGATTTAACTACAGTATTATACAGTATGAAGGGTGATTTAACTACAGTATTATACAGTACCAGTATGAAGGGTGATTTAACTACAGTACCAGTATGAAGGGTGATTTAACTACAGTACCAGTATGAAGGGTGATTTAACTACAGTATACAGTACCAGTATGAAGGGTGATTTAACTACAGTACCAGTATGAAGGGTGATTTAACTACAGTATTATACAGTACCAGTATGAAGGGTGATTTAACTACAGTACCAGTATGAAGGTGATTTAACTACAGTACCAGTATGAAGGGTGATTTAACTACAGTATTATACAGTACCAGTATGAAGGGTGATTTAACTACAGTACCAGTATGAAGGGTGATTTAACTATTATACAGTACCAGTATGAAGGGTGATTTAACTACAGTATTATACAGTACCAGTATGAAGGGTGATTTAACTACAGTATTATACAGTACCAGTATGAAGGGTGATTTAACTACAGTACCAGTATGAAGGGTGATTTAACTACAGTACCAGTATGAAGGGTGATTTAACTACAGTACCAGTATGAAGGGTGATTTAACTACAGTATTATACAGTACCAGTATGAAGGGTGATTTAACTACAGTACCAGTATGAAGGGTGATTTAACTACAGTATTATACAGTACCAGTAAGGGTGATTTAACTACAGTACCAGTATGAAGGGTGATTTAACTATGAAGGGTGATTTAACTACAGTACCCAGTATGAAGGGTGATTTAACTACAGTACCAGTATGAAGGGTGATTTAACAGTACCAGTATGAAGGGTGATTTAACTACAGTACCAGTATGAAGGGTGATTTAACTACAGTACCAGTATGAAGGGTGATTTAACTACAGTATTATACAGTACCAGTATGAAGGGTGATTTAACTACAGTACCAGTATGAAGGGTGATTTAACTACAGTATTATACAGTACCAGTATGAAGGGTGATTTAACTACAGTACCCAGTATGAAGGGTGATTTAACTACAGTATTATACAGTACCAGTATGAAGGGTGATTTAACTACAGTACCAGTATGAAGGGTGATTTAACTACAGTATTATACAGTACCAGTATGAAGGGTGATTTAACTACAGTACCAGTATGAAGGGTGATTTAACTACAGTATTATACAGTACCAGTATGAAGGGTGATTTAACTACAGTACCAGTATGAAGGGTGATTTAACTACAGTACCAGTATGAAGGGTGATTTAACTACAGTATTATACAGTACCAGTATGAAGGGTGATTTAACTACAGTACCAGTATGAAGGGTGATTTAACTACAGTACCAGTATGAAGGGTGATTTAACTACAGTATTATACAGTACCAGTATGAAGGGTGATTTAACTACAGTACCAGTATGAAGGGTGATTTAACTACAGTATTATACAGTACCAGTATGAAGGGTGATTTAACTACAGTACCAGTATGAAGGGTGATTTAACAGTACCAGTATGAAGGGTGATTTAACTATTATACAGTACCAGTATGAAGGGTGATTTAACTACAGTATTATACAGTACCAGTATGAAGGGTGATTTAACTACAGTACCAGTATGAAGGGTGATTTAACTACAGTATTATACAGTACCAGTATGAAGGGTGATTTAACTACAGTACCAGTATGAAGGGTGATTTAACTACAGTATTATACAGTACCAGTATGAAGGGTGATTTAACTACAGTATTATACAGTACCAGTATGAAGGGTGATTTAACTACCAGTATGAAGGGTGATTTAACTACAGTTATACAGTACCAGTATGAAGGGTGATTTAACTACAGTATTATACAGTACCAGTAAGAAGGTGATTTAACTACAGTGATTTAACTACAGTACCAGTATGAAGGGTGATTTAACTACAGTATTATACAGTACCAGTATGAAGGGTGATTTAACTACAGTACCAGTATGAAGGGTGATTTAACTACAGTACAGTACCAGTATGAAGGGTGATTTAACTACAGTATTACCAGTATGAAGGGTGATTTAACTACAGTACCAGTATGAAGGGTGATTTAACTACAGTATTATACAGTACCAGTATGAAGGGTGATTTAACTACAGTACCAGTATTTAACTACAGAAGTACCAGTATGAAGGGTGATTTAACTACAGTACCAGTATGAAGGGTGATTTAACTACAGTACCAGTATGAAGGGTGATTTAACTACAGTATTATACAGTACCAGTATGAAGGGTGATTTAACTACAGTATGAAGGGTATTTACAGTACCAGTATGAAGGGTGATTTAACTACAGTATTATACAGTACCAGTATGAAGGGTGATTTAACTTTAACTATTATACAGTACCAGTATGAAGGGTGATTTAACTACAGTACCAGTATGAAGGGTGATTTAACTACAGTATTATACAGTACCAGTATGAAGGGTGATTTAACTACAGTACCAGTATGAAGGGTGATTTAACTACAGTATTATACAGTACCAGTATGAAGGGTGATTTAACTACAGTACCAGTATGAAGGGTGATTTAACTACAGTATTATACAGTACCAGTATGAAGGGTGATTTAACTACAGTATTATACAGTACCAGTATGAAGGGTGATTTAACTACAGTACCAGTATGAAGGGTGATTTAACTACAGTACCAGTACCAGTGAAGGGTGATTTAACTACAGTATTATTTAACAGTACCAGTATGAAGGGTGATTTAACTACAGTATTATACAGTACCAGTATGAAGGGTGATTTAACTACAGTAGTACCAGTATGAAGGGTGATTTAACTACAGTACCCAGTATGAAGGGTGATTTAACTACAGTACCAGTACCAGTGAAGGGTGATTTAACTACAATTATACAGTACCAGTATGAAGGGTGATTTAACTACAGTACCAGTATGAAGGGTGATTTAACTACAGTACCAGTATGAAGGGTGATTTAACCAGTATGAAGGGTGATTATAACTACAGTACCAGTATGAAGGGTGATTTAACTACAGTATTATACAGTACCAGTATGAAGGGTGATTTAACTACAGTACCAGTTGAAGGGTGATACAGTACCAGTATGAAGGGTGATTTAACTACAGTACCAGTATGAAGGGTGATTTAACTACAGTATACAGTACCAGTATGAAGGGTGATTTAACTACAGTACAGTACCAGTATGAAGGGTGATTTAACTACAGTACCAGTATGAAGGGTGATTTATTTAACTACAGTACCAGTATGAAGGGTGATTTAACTACAGTACCAGTATGAAGGGTGATTTAACTACAGTATTATACAGTACCAGTATGAAGGGTGATTTAACTACAGTACCAGTATGAAGGGTGATTTAACTACAGTATGAGTATGAAGGGTGATTTAACTACAGTATTATTTAACAGTACCAGTATGAAGGGTGATTTAACTACAGTACCAGTATGAAGGGTGATTTAACTACAGTATTATACAGTACCAGTATGAAGGGTGATTTAACTACAGTACCAGTATGAAGGGTGATTTAACTACAGTATTATACAGTACCAGTATGAAGGGTGATTTAACTACAGTATTATACAGTACCAGTATGAAGGGTGATTTAACTACAGTATTATACAGTACCAGTATGAAGGGTGATTTAACTACAGTACCAGTATGAAGGGTGATTTAACTACAGTACCAGTATGAAGGGTGATTTAACTACAGTATTATACAGTACCAGTATGAAGGGTGATTTAACTACAGTATTATACAGTACCAGTATGAAGGGTGATTTAACTACAGTACCAGTATGAAGGGTGATTTAACTACAGTATTATACAGTACCAGTATGAAGGGTGATTTAACTACAGTACCAGTATGAAGGGTGATTTAACTACAGTACCAGTATGAAGGGTGATTTAACTACAGTACCAGTATGAAGGGTGATTTAACTACAGTATTATACAGTACCAGTATGAAGGGTGATTTAACTACCAGTATGAAGGGTGATTTAACTACCAGTATGAAGGGTGATTTAACTATGAAGGGTGATTTAACAGTACCAGTATGAAGGGTGATTTAACTACAGTACAGTACCAGTATGAAGGGTGATTTAACTACAGTACCAGTATGAAGGGTGATTTAACTTTTATACAGTACCAGTATGAAGGGTGATTTAACTACAGTACCAGTATGAAGGGTGATTTAACTACAGTACAGTACCAGTATGAAGGGTGATTTAACTACAGTACCAGTATGAAGGGTGATTTAACTACAGTATTATACAGTACCAGTATGAAGGGTGATTTAACTACAGTACCAGTATGAAGGGTGATTTAACTACAGTACCAGTATGAAGGGTGATTTAACTACAGTACCAGTATGAAGGGTGATTTAACTACAGTATTATACAGTACCAGTATGAAGGGTGATTTAACTACAGTACCAGTATGAAGGGTGATTTAACTACAGTACCAGTATGAAGGGTGATTTAACTACAGTACCAGTATGAAGGGTGATTTAACTACAGTACCCAGTATGAAGGGTGAAACTACAGTGATTTAACTACAGTACCAGTATGAAGGGTGATTTAACTACAGTATTATACAGTACCAGTATGAAGGGTGATTTAACTACAGTATTATACAGTACCAGTATGAAGGGTGATTTAACTACAGTACCAGTATGAAGGGTGATTTAACTACAGTACCCAGTATGAAGGGTGATTTAACTACAGTACCAGTATGAAGGGTGATTTAACTACAGTATTATACAGTACCAGTATGAAGGGTGATTTAACTACAGTACCAGTATGAAGGGTGATTTAACTTATACAGTACCAGTATGAAGGGTGATTTAACTACAGTACCAGTATGAAGGGTGATTTAACTACAGTATTATACAGTACCAGTATGAAGGAAGTGATTTAACTACAGTACCAGTATGAAGGGTGATTTAACTACAGTATTATACAGTACCAGTATGAAGGGTGATTTAACTACAGTATTATACAGTACCAGTATGAAGGGTGATTTAACTACAGTATTATACCCAGTATGAAGGGTGATTTAACTACAGTACAGTATGAAGGGTGATTTAACTACAGTACCAGTATGAAGGGTGATTTAACTACAGTATTATACAGTACCAGTATGAAGGGTGATTTAACTACAGTATTATACAGTACCAGTATGAAGGGTGATTTAACTACAGTACCAGTATGAAGGGTGATTTAACTACAGTACCAGTATGAAGGGTGATTTAACTACAGTACCAGTATGAAGGGTGATTTAACTACAGTATTATACAGTACCAGTATGAAGGGTGATTTAACTACAGTACCAGTATGAAGGGTGATTTAACTACAGTATTATACAGTACCAGTATGAAGGGTGATTTAACTACAGTACCAGTATGATTTAACAGTACCAGTATGAAGGGTGATTTAACTACAGTATTATACACCAGTATGAAGGGTGATTTAACTACAGTATTATACAGTACCAGTGAAGGGTGATTTAACTACAGTATTATACAGTACCAGTATGAAGGGTGATTTAACTACAGTACCCAGTATGAAGGGTGATTTAACTACAGTATTATACAGTACCAGTATGAAGGGTGATTTAACTACAGTACCAGTATGAAGGGTGATTTAACTACAGTATATGAAGGGTGATTTAACTACAGTACCAGTATGAAGGGTGATTTAACTACAGTACCAGTATGAAGGGTGATTTAACTACAGTATTATACCCAGTATGAAGGGTGATTTAACTACAGTACCAGTATGAAGGGTGATTTAACTACAGTACCAGTATGAAGGGTGATTTAACTACAGTATTATACAGTACCAGTATGAAGGGTGATTTAACTAAGGGTGAGTACAGTACCAGTATGAAGGGTGATTTAACTACAGTACCAGTATGAAGGGTGATTTAACTATTATACAGTACCAGTATGAAGGGTGATTTAACTACAGTATTATACAGTACCAGTATGAAGGGTGATTTAACTACAGTACCAGTATGAAGGGTGATTTAACTACAGTATTATACAGTACCAGTATGAAGGGTGATTTAACTACAGTATTATACAGTACCAGTATGAAGGGTGATTTAACTACAGTACCAGTATGAAGGGTGATTTAACTACAGTATTATACCACCAGTATGAAGGGTGATTTAACTACAGTACCAGTATGAAGGGTGATTTAACTACAGTATTATACAGTACCAGTATGAAGGGTGATTTAACTACAGTACCAGTATGAAGGGATTTATTTAACTACAGTACCAGTATGAAGGGTGATTTAACTACAGTACCAGTATGAAGGGTGATTTAACTACAGTACCAGTATGAAGGGTGATTTAACTACAGTACCAGTATGAAGGGTGATTTAACTACAGTACCAGTATGAAGGGTGATTTAACTACAGTATTATACAGTACCAGTATGAAGGGTGATTTAACTACAGTGATTTTTAACTACAGTACCAGTATGAAGGGTGATTTAACTACAGTATTATACAGTACCAGTATGAAGGGTGATTTAACTACAGTACCAGTACCAGTATGAAGGGTGATTTAACTACAGTACCAGTATGAAGGGTGATTTAACTACAGTATTATACAGTACCAGTATGAAGGGTGATTTAACTACAGTACCAGTATGAAGGGTGATTTAACTAGTATTATACAGTACCAGTATGAAGGGTGATTTAACTACAGTATTATACAGTACCAGTATGAAGGGTGATTTAACTACAGTATTATACAGTACCAGTATGAAGGGTGATTTAACTACAGTATTATACAGTACCAGTATGAAGGGTGATTTAACTACAGTACCAGTATGAAGGGTGATTTAACTAAGTATTATACAGTACCAGTATGAAGGGTGATTTAACTACAGTACCAGTATGAAGGGTGATTTAACTACAGTACCAGTACCAGTATGAAGGGTGATTTAACAGTACCAGTATGAAGGGTGATTTAACTACAGTACCAGTATGAAGGGTGATTTAACTACAGTATTATACAGTACCAGTATGAAGGGTGATTTAACTACAGTACCAGTATGAAGGGTGATTTAACTACAGTATTATACAGTACCAGTATGAAGGGTGATTTAACTACAGTACCAGTATGAAGGGTGATTTAACTACAGTATTATACAGTACCAGTATGAAGGGTGATTTAACTACAGTATGAAGGGTGATTTAACTACCCAGTATGAAGGGTGATTTAACTACAGTACCAGTATGAAGGGTGATTTAACTACAGTACCAGTATGAAGGGTGATTTAACTACAGTATTATATGAAGGGTGATTTAACCAGTACCAGTATGAAGGGTGATTTAACTACAGTACCCAGTATGAAGGGTGATTTAACTACAGTACCAGTATGAAGGGTGATTTAACTACAGTACCAGTATGAAGGGTGATTTAACTACAGTATTATACAGTACCAGTATGAAGGGTGATTTAACTACAGTACCAGTATGAAGGGTGATTTAACTACAGTATTATACAGTACCAGTATGAAGGGTGATTTAACTACAGTACCAGTATGAAGGGTGATTTAACTACAGTATTATACAGTACCAGTATGAAGGGTGATTTAACTACAGTATTATACAGTACCAGTATGAAGGGTGATTTAACTACAGTACCAGTATGAAGGGTGATTTAACTACAGTACCAGTATGAAGGGTGATTTAACTACAGTACCAGTATGAAGGGTGATTTAACTACAGTACCCAGTATGAAGGGTGATTTAACTACAGTACCAGTATGAAGGGTGATTTAACTACAGTATTATACAGTACCAGTATGAAGGGTGATTTAACTACAGAAGGGTGATATGAAGGGTGATTTAACTACAGTACCCAGTATGAAGGGTGATTTAACTACAGTATACAGTACCAGTATGAAGGGTGATTTAACTACAGTACCAGTATGAAGGGTGATTTAACTATTTAACTACAGTACCAGTATGAAGGGTGATTTAACTACAGTATTATACAGTACCAGTATGAAGGGTGATTTAACTACAGTATTATACAGTACCAGTATGAAGGGTGATTTAACTACAGTACCAGTATGAAGGGTGATTTAACTACAGTATTATACAGTACCAGTATGAAGGGTGATTTAACTATTATACAGTACCAGTATGAAGGGTGATTTAACTACAGTACCCAGTATGAAGGGTGATTTAACTACAGTATTATACAGTACCAGTATGAAGGGTGATTTAACTACAGTACCAGTATGAAGGGTGATTTAACTACAGTATTATACAGTACCAGTATGAAGGGTGATTTAACTACAGTATTAAACAGTACCAGTATGAAGGGTGATTTAACTACAGTATCAGTATGAAGGGTGATTTAACTACAGTACCAGTATGAAGGGTGATTTAACTACAGTATTATACAGTACCAGTATGAAGGGTGATTTAACTACAGTACCAGTATGAAGGGTGATTTAACTACAGTATTATACAGTACCAGTATGAAGGGTGATTTAACTACAGTACCAGTATGAAGGGTGATTTAACTATTTAACTACAGTATTATACAGTACCAGTATGAAGGGTGATTTAACTACAGTATTATACAGTACCAGTATGAAGGGTGATTTAACTACAGTACCAGTATGAAGGGTGATTTAACTTAGTATTATACAGTACCAGTATGAAGGGTGATTTAACTACAGTACCAGTATGAAGGGTGATTTAACTACAGTATTATACAGTACCAGTATGAAGGGTGATTTAACTACAGTACCAGTATGAAGGGTGATTTAACTACAGTATTATACAGTACCAGTATGAAGGGTGATTTAACTACAGTACCAGTATGAAGGGTGATTTAACTACAGTACCAGTATGAAGGGTGATTTAACTACAGTATTACCAGTATATGAAGGGTGATTTAACTACAGTATTATACAGTACCAGTATGAAGGGTGATTTAACTACAGTACCAGTATGAAGGGTGATTTAACTACAGTATTATACAGTACCAGTATGAAGGGTGATTTAACTACAGTACCAGTATGAAGGGTGATTTAACTACAGTATTATACCAGTATGAAGGGTGATTTAACTACAGTACCAGTATGAAGGGTGATTTAACTACAGTACCAGTATGAAGGGTGATTTACAGTATTATACAGTACCAGTATGAAGGGTGATTTAACTACAGTACCAGTATGAAGGGTGATTTAACTACAGTATTATACCCAGTATGAAGGGTGATTTAACTACAGTATTATACAGTACCAGTATGAAGGGTGATTTAACTACAGTATTATACAGTACCAGTATGAAGGGTGATTTAACTACAGTACCAGTATGAAGGGTGATTTAACTACAGTATTATACAGTACCAGTATGAAGGGTGATTTAACTACAGGGTATGAAGGGTGATTTAACTACAGTACCAGTATGAAGGGTGATTTAACTACAGTATTATACAGTACCAGTATGAAGGGTGATTTAACTACAGTATACCAGTATGAAGGGTGATTTAACTACAGTACCAGTATGAAGGGTGATTTAACTACAGTATTATACAGTACCAGTATGAAGGGTGATTTAACTACAGTACCAGTATGAAGGGTGATTTAACTACAGTACCAGTATGAAGGGTGATTTAACTACAGTATTATACAGTACCAGTATGAAGGGTGATTTAACTACAGTACCAGTACCAGTATGAAGGTGATTTATTTATTATACAGTACCAGTATGAAGGGTGATTTAACTACAGTACCAGTATGAAGGGTGATTTAACTACAGTATTACAGTACCAGTATGAAGGGTGATTTAACAGTACCAGTATGAAGGGTGATTTAACTACAGTACCAGTATGAAGGGTGATTTAACTACAGTACCAGTATGAAGGGTGATTTAACTACAGTATTATACAGTACCAGTATGAAGGGTGATTTAACTACAGTATTATACAGTACCAGTATGAAGGGTGATTTAACTACAGTACAGTACCAGTATGAAGGGTGATTTAACTACAGTACCAGTATGAAGGGTGATTTAACTACAGTATTATACAGTACCAGTATGAAGGGTGATTTAACTACAGTATATAAGGGTGATTTAACAGTACCAGTATGAAGGGTGATTTAACTACAGTATTATACAGTAAAGGGTGATTTAACTACAGTACCAGTATGAAGGGTGATTTAACTACAGTATTATACAGTATGAAGGGTGATTTAACCAGTACCAGTATGAAGGGTGATTTAACTACAGTACCAGTATGAAGGGTGATTTAACTACAGTACCCAGTATGAAGGGTGATTTAACTACAGTACCAGTATGAAGGGTGATTTAACTACAGTATACAGTACCAGTATGAAGGGTGATTTAACTACAGTACCAGTACCAGTATGAAGGGTGATTTAACTACAGTACCAGTATGAAGGGTGATTTAACTACAGTATTATACAGTACCAGTATGAAGGGTGATTTAACTACAGTACCAGTATGAAGGGTGATTTAACTACAGTATTATGAAGGGTGATTTAACTACAGTACCAGTATGAAGGGTGATTTAACTACAGTACCAGTATGAAGGGTGATTTAACAGTACCAGTATGAAGGGTGATTTAACTACAGTACCAGTATGAAGGGTGATTTAACTACAGTATTATACAGTACCAGTATGAAGGGTGATTTAACTACAGTATCAGTATGAAGGGTGATTTAACTACAGTACCAGTATGAAGGGTGATTTAACTACAGTATTATACAGTACCAGTATGAAGGGTGATTTAACTACAGTACCAGTATGAAGGGTGATTTAACTACAGTATTATACAGTACCAGTATGAAGGGTGATTTAACTACAGTACCAGTATGAAGGGTGATTTAACTACAGTACCAGTATGAAGGGTGATTTAACTACAGTATTATACAGTACCAGTATGAAGGGTGATTTAACTACAGTATTATACAGTACCAGTATGAAGGGTGATTTAACTACAGTACCAGTATGAAGGGTGATTTAACTACAGTACCAGTATGAAGGGTGATTTAACTACAGTACCAGTATGAAGGGTGATTTAACTACAGTATTATACAGTACCAGTATGAAGGGTGATTTAACTAGTATGAAGGGTGATTTAACTACAGTATACAGTACCAGTATGAAGGGTGATTTAACTACAGTACCAGTATGAAGGGTGATTTAACTACAGTATGAAGGGTGATTTAACTACAGTACCAGTATGAAGGGTGATTTAACTACAGTATTATACAGTACCAGTATGAAGGGTGATTTAACTACAGTACCAGTATGAAGGGTGATTTAACTACAGTATTATACAGTACCAGTATGAAGGGTGATTTAACTACAGTACCAGTATGAAGGGTGATTTAACTACAGTATTATACAGTACCAGTATGAAGGGTGATTTAACTATGAAGGGTGATTTAACAGTATTATACAGTACCAGTATGAAGGGTGATTTAACTACAGTACCAGTATGAAGGGTGATTTAACACAGTATTATACAGTACCAGTATGAAGGGTGATTTAACTACAGTACCAGTATGAAGGGTGATTTAACTACAGTACCAGTATGAAGGGTGATTTAACTACAGTACCAGTATGAAGGGTGATTTAACTACAGTATATACCCAGTATGAAGGGTGATTTAACTACAGTATTATACAGTACCAGTGATTTAACCAGTACCAGTATGAAGGGTGATTTAACTACAGTATTATAGTAGTACCAGTATGAAGGGTGATTTAACTTATACAGTACCAGTATGAAGGGTGATTTAACTACAGTACCAGTATGAAGGGTGATTTAACTACAGTATATGAAGGGTGATTTAACTACAGTACCAGTATGAAGGGTGATTTAACTACAGTATTATACAGTACCAGTATGAAGGGTGATTTAACTACAGTATTAACTACAGTACCAGTATGAAGGGTGATTTAACTACAGTACCAGTATGAAGGGTGATTTAACTACAGTATTATACAGTACCAGTATGAAGGGTGATTTAACTACAGTACCAGTATGAAGGGTGATTTAACTACAGTATTATACAGTACCAGTATGAAGGGTGATTTAACTACAGTACCAGTATGAAGGGTGATTTAACTACAGTACCCAGTATGAAGGGTGATTTAACTACAGTACCAGTATGAAGGGTGATTTAACTACAGTACCAGTATGAAGGGTGATTTAACTACAGTACAGTATTGATTTACAGTACCAGTATGAAGGGTGATTTAACTACAGTATTATACAGTACCAGTATGAAGGGTGATTTAACTACAGTACCAGTATGAAGGGTGATTTAACTACAGTATTATACAGTACCAGTATGAAGGGTGATTTAACTACAGTACCAGTATGAAGGGTGATTTAACTACAGTACCAGTATGAAGGGTGATTTAACTACAGTACCAGTATGAAGGGTGATTTAACTACAGTATTATACAGTACCAGTATGAAGGGTGATTTAACTACAGTACCAGTATGAAGGGTGATTTAACTACAGTATTATACAGTACCAGTAATTTAACTACAGTACCAGTATGAAGGGTGATTTAACTACAGTACCAGTATGAAGGGTGATTTAACTACAGTACCAGTATGAAGGGTGATTTAACTACAGTACCAGTATGAAGGGTGATTTAACTACAGTATTATACAGTACCAGTATGAAGGGTGATTTAACTACAGTACCAGTATGAAGGGTGATTTAACTACAGTATTATACAGTACCAGTATGAAGGGTGATTTAACTACAGTATTATACAGTACCAGTATGAAGGGTGATTTAACTACAGTATTATACCCAGTATGAAGGGTGATTTAACTACAGTATTATACCAGTATGAAGGGTGATTTAACTACAGTACCAGTATGAAGGGTGATTTAACTACAGTATTATACAGTACCAGTATGAAGGGTGATTTAACTACAGTATTATACAGTACCAGTATGAAGGGTGATTTAACTACAGTATTATACAGTACCAGTATGAAGGGTGATTTAACTACAGTACCAGTATGAAGGGTGATTTAACTACAGTATTATACAGTACCAGTATGAAGGGTGATTTAACTACAGTATTACAGTACCAGTATGAAGGGTGATTTAACTACAGTACCAGTATGAAGGGTGATTTAACTACAGTATTATACAGTACCAGTATGAAGGGTGATTTAACTACAGTATTATACAGTACCAGTATGAAGGGTGATTTAACTACAGTATTATACAGTACCAGTATGAAGGGTGATTTAACTACAGTATGAAGGGTATTTAACTAGTACCAGTATGAAGGGTGATTTAACTACAGTATTATACAGTACCAGTATGAAGGGTGATTTAACTACAGTATTATATTTAACAGTACCAGTATGAAGGGTGATTTAACTACAGTATTATACAGTACCAGTATGAAGGGTGATTTAACTACAGTACCCAGTATGAAGGGTGATTTAACTACAGTACCAGTATGAAGGGTGATTTAACTACAGTATTATACAGTACCAGTATGAAGGGTGATTTAACTACAGTACCAGTATGAAGGGTGATTTAACTACAGTACCAGTATGAAGGGTGATTTAACTACAGTATTATACAGTACCAGTATGAAGGGTGATTTAACTACAGTATTATACAGTACCAGTATGAAGGGTGATTTAACTACAGTACCAGTATGAAGGGTGATTTAACTACAGTATTATACAGTACCAGTATGAAGGGTGATTTAACTACAGTACCAGTATGAAGGGTGATTTAACTACAGTATTATAAGTACCAGTATGAAGGGTTTAACTACAGATTTAACTACAGTATGAAGGGTGATTTAACAGTACCAGTATGAAGGGTGATTTAACTACAGTATTATACAGTACCAGTATGTACCAGTACCAGTATGAAGGGTGATTTAACTACAGTATTATACAGTACCAGTATGAAGGGTGATTTAACTACAGTACCAGTATGAAGGGTGATTTAACTACAGTACCAGTATGAAGGGTGATTTAACTACAGTATTATACAGTACCAGTATGAAGGGTGATTTAACTACAGTATTATAGTATGAAGGGTGATTTAACAGTACCAGTATGAAGGGTGATTTAACTACAGTACCAGTATGAAGGGTGATTTAACTTTAACAGTACCAGTATGAAGGGTGATTTAACTAGTACCAGTATGAAGGGTGATTTAACTACAGTATTATACAGTACCAGTATGAAGGGTGATTTAACTACAGTATTATACAGTATGAAGGGTGATTTAACTACAGTACCAGTATGAAGGGTGATTTAACTACAGTATTATACAGTACCAGTATGAAGGGTGATTTAACTACAGTACCAGTATGAAGGGTGATTTAACTTTAACTACAGTATGAAGGGTGATTTAACTACAGTACCACCAGTATGAAGGGTGATTTAACCAGTATGAAGGGTGATTTAACAGTACCAGTATGAAGGGTGATTTAACTACAGTACCAGTATGAAGGGTGATTTAACTACAGTACCAGTATGAAGGGTGATTTAACTACAGTACCCAGTATGAAGGGTGATTTAACTACAGTATTATACAGTACCAGTATGAAGGGTGATTTAACTACAGTACCAGTATGAAGGGTGATTTAACTACAGTATTATACAGTACCAGTATGAAGGGTGATGATTTAACTACAGTATTATACAGTACCAGTATGAAGGGTGATTTAACTACAGTATTATACAGTACCAGTATGAAGGGTGATTTAACTACAGTACCAGTATGAAGGGTGATTTAACTACAGTATTATACAGTACCAGTATGAAGGGTGATTTAACTACAGTACCAGTATGAAGGGTGATTTAACTACAGTATTATACAGTACCAGTATGAAGGGTGATTTAACTACAGTACCAGTATGAAGGGTGATTTAACTACAGTATTATACAGTACCAGTATGAAGGGTGATTTAACTACAGTATGAAGGGTGATTTAACTACAGTACCAGTATGAAGGGTGATTTAACTACAGTACCAGTATGAAGGGTGATTTAACTACAGTATTATACAGTACCAGTATGAAGGGTGATTTAACTATTATTTAACAGTACCAGTATGAAGGGTGATTTAACTACAGTATTATACAGTACCAGTATGAAGGGTGATTTAACTACAGTATTATACAGTACCAGTATGAAGGGTGATTTAACTACAGTACCAGTATGAAGGGTGATTTAACTACAGTATTATACAGTACCAGTATGAAGGGTGATTTAACTAACCAGTATACATTTAACTACCAGTATGAAGGGTGATTTAACTACAGTATTATACAGTACCAGTATGAAGGGTGATTTAACTACAGTATTATACAGTACCAGTATGAAGGGTGATTTAACTACAGTACCAGTATGAAGGGTGATTTAACTACAGTACCAGTATGAAGGGTGATTTAACTACAGTATTATACAGTACCAGTATGAAGGGTGATTTAACTACAGTACCAGTATGAAGGGTGATTTAACTACAGTATTATACAGTACCAGTATGAAGGGTGATTTAACTACAGTATTATACAGTACCAGTATGAAGGGTGATTTAACTACAGTACCAGTATGAAGGGTGATTTAACTACAGTACAGTACCAGTATGAAGGGTGATTTAACTACAGTATTATACAGTACCAGTATGAAGGGTGATTTAACTACAGAAGGGTGATTTAACTACAGTATACAGTACCAGTATGAAGGGTGATTTAACTACAGTACCAGTATGAAGGGTGATTTAACTACAGTATTATACAGTACCAGTATGAAGGGTGATTTAACTACAGTATTATACAGTACCAGTATGAAGGGTGATTTAACTACAGTATTATACAGTACCAGTATGAAGGGTGATTTAACTACAGTATTATACAGTACCAGTATGAAGGGTGATTTAACTACAGTACCAGTATGAAGGGTGATTTAACTACAGTATTATACAGTATGAAGGGTGATTTAACTACAGTACCAGTATGAAGGGTGATTTAACTACAGTACCAGTATGAAGGGTGATTTAACTACAGTACCAGTATGAAGGGTGATTTAACTACAGTATATGAAGGGTGATTACCAGTATGAAGGGTGATTTAACTACAGTACCAGTATGAAGGGTGATTTAACAGTACCAGTATGAAGGGTGATTTAACTACAGTATTATACAGTACCAGTATGAAGGGTGATTTAACTACAGTACCAGTACCAGTATGAAGGGTGATTTAACTACAGTACCAGTATGAAGGGTGATTTAACAGTACCAGTATGAAGGGTGATTTAACTACAGATTATACAGTACCAGTATGAAGGGTGATTTAACTACAGTATTTAGTACCAGTATGAAGGGTGATTTAACTACAGTATTATACAGTACCAGTATGAAGGGTGATTTAACTACAGTACCAGTATGAAGGGTGATTTAACTACAGTATTATACAGTACCAGTATGAAGGGTGATTTAACTACAGTACCAGTATGAAGGGTGATTTAACTACAGTACCAGTATGAAGGGTGATTTAACTACAGTATTATACAGTACCAGTATGAAGGGTGATTTAACTACAGTACCAGTATGAAGGGTGATTTAACTACAGTATTATACAGTACCAGTATGAAGGGTGATTTAACTACAGTACCAGTATGAAGGGTGATTTAACAGTATTATACAGTACCAGTATGAAGGGTGATTTAACTATTACAGTACCAGTATGAAGGGTGATTTAACTACAGTACCAGTATGAAGGGTGATTTAACTACAGTACCAGTATGAAGGGTGATTTAACTACAGTACCAGTATGAAGGGTGATTTAAGTATTATAAGTACCAGTATGAAGGGTGATTTAACTACAGTACCAGTATGAAGGGTGATTTAACTACAGTACCAGTATGAAGGGTGATTTAACCAGTATGATTTAACAGTACCAGTATGAAGGGTGATTTAACTACAGTACTACAGTACCAGTATGAAGGGTGATTTAACTACAGTATTATACAGTACCAGTATGAAGGGTGATTTAACTACAGTATTATACAGTACCAGTATGAAGGGTGATTTAACTACAGTACCAGTATGAAGGGTGATTTAACTACAGTATTATACAGTATGAAGGGTGATTTAACTACAGTACCAGTACCAGTGAAAGGGTGATTTAACTACAGTATTATACAGTACCAGTATGAAGGGATTTAACTACAGATTTAACTACAGTACCAGTATGAAGGGTGATTTAACTACAGTATTATACAGTACCAGTATGAAGGGTGATTTAACTACAGTACCACAGTACCAGTATGAAGGGTGATTTAACAGTACAGTACCAGTATGAAGGGTGATTTAACTACAGTACCAGTATGAAGGGATGATTTATACAGTACCAGTATGAAGGGTGATTTAACTACAGTATTATACAGTACCAGTATGAAGGGTGATTTATACAGTACCAGTATGAAGGGTGATTTAACTACAGTACCAGTACCAGTATGAAGGGTGATTTAACTACAGTATTATACAGTACCAGTATGAAGGGTGATTTAACTACAGTACCAGTATGAAGGGTGATTTAACTATTTAACTACAGTACCAGTATGAAGGGTACAGTACCAGTATGAAGGGTGATTTAACTACAGTATTATACAGTACCAGTATGAAGGGTGATTTAACTACAGTACCAGTATGAAGGGTGATTTAACTACAGTACCAGTATGAAGGGTGATTTAACTACAGTACCAGTATGAAGGGTGATTTAACTACAGTATTATACAGTACCAGTATGAAGGGTGATTTAACTACAGTAAGTATGAAGGGTGATTTAACTACAGTATTATACAGTATGAAGGGTGATTTAACTACAGTATGAAGGGTGATTTAACTAGTACCAGTATGAAGGGTGATTTAACTACAGTATTATACAGTACCAGTATGAAGGGTGATTTAACTACAGTACCAGTATGAAGGGTGATTTAACTACAGTACCAGTATGAAGGGTGATTTAACTACAGTACCAGTATGAAGGGTGATTTAACTACAGTACCAGTATGAAGGGTGATTTAACTACAGTACCAGTATGAAGGGTGATTTAACTACAGTACCAGTATGAAGGGTGATTTAACTACCAGTATGAAGGGTGATTTAACTACAGTACCAGTATGAAGGGTGATTTAACTACAGTACCAGTATGAAGGGTGATTTAACTACAGTATTATACAGTTCCAGTATGAAGGGTGATTTAACTACAGTACCAGTATGAAGGGTGATTTAACTACAGTATTATACAGTACCAGTATGAAGGGTGATTTAACTACAGTACCAGTATGAAGGGTGATTTAACTACAGTATTATACAGTACCAGTATGAAGGGTGATTTAACTACAGTACCCAGTATGAAGGGTGATTTAACTACAGTATTATACAGTACCAGTATGAAGGGTGATTTAACTACAGTACCAGTATGAAGGGTGATTTAACTACAGTACCAGTATGAAGGGTGATTTAACTACAGTATGTACCAGTATGAAGGGTGATTTAACTACAGTATTATACCCAGTATGAAGGGTGATTTAACTACAGTACCAGTATGAAGGGTGATTTAACTACAGTATTATACAGTACCAGTATGAAGGGTGATTTAACTACAGTACCAGTATGAAGGGTGATTTAACTACAGTACCAGTATGAAGGGTGATTTAACTACAGTATTATACAGTACCAGTATGAAGGGTGATTTAACTACAGTATTATACAGTACCAGTATGAAGGGTGATTTAACTTATACAGTACCAGTATGAAGGGTGATTTAACTACAGTACCAGTATGAAGGGATTTAACTACAGATTTTTAACTACAGTATTATACAGTACCAGTATGAAGGGTGATTTAACTACAGTACCCAGTATGAAGGGTGATTTAACTACAGTATTATACAGTACCAGTATGAAGGGTGATTTAACTACAGTACCAGTATGAAGGGTGATTTAACTACAGTACCAGTATGAAGGGTGATTTAACTACAGTACCAGTATGAAGGGTGATTTAACTACAGTACCAGTATGAAGGGTGATTTAACTACAGTACCAGTTATACAGTACCAGTATGAAGGGTGATTTAACTACAGTATTATACAGTACCAGTATGAAGGGTGATTTAACTACAGTACCAGTATGAAGGGTATTTAACAGTACCCAGTATGAAGGGTGATTTAACTACAGTACCAGTATGAAGGGTGATTTAACTACCAGTATGAAGGGTGATTTAACAGTACCAGTATGAAGGGTGATTTAACTACAGTATTATACAGTACCAGTATGAAGGGTGATTTAACTACAGTACCAGTATGAAGGGTGATTTAACTACAGTATTATACCAGTATGAAGGGTGATTTAACTACAGTACCAGTATGAAGGGTGATTTAACTACAGTAACAGTACCAGTATGAAGGGTATTTAACTACAGTACCAGTATGAAGGGTGATTTAACTACAGTACCAGTATGAAGGGTGATTTAACTACAGTATTATACAGTACCAGTATGAAGGGTGATTTAACTACAGTACCAGTATGAAGGGTGATTTAACTACAGTACCAGTATGAAGGGTGATTTAACTACAGTACCAGTATGAAGGGTGATTTAACTACAGTATTATACACCAGTATGAAGGGTGATTTAACTACAGTACCAGTATGAAGGGTGATTTAACTTATTATACAGTACCAGTATGAAGGGTGATTTAACTACAGTACCAGTATGAAGGGTGATTTAACTACAGTATTATACAGTACCAGTATGAAGGGTGATTTAACTACAGTACCAGTATTGATTTAACTAGTACCAGTATGAAGGGTGATTTAACTACAGTATTTTAACTACAGTACCAGTATGAAGGGTGATTTAACTACAGTACCAGTATGAAGGGTGATTTAACTACAGTACCAGTATGAAGGGTGATTTAACTACAGTATACAGTACCAGTATGAAGGGTGATTTAACTACAGTACCAGTATGAAGGGTGATTTAACTACAGTACCAGTATGAAGGGTGATTTAACTACAGTACCAGTATGAAGGGTGATTTAACTACAGTATTAACTACAGTACCAGTATGAAGGGTGATTTAACTACAGTATTATACAGTACCAGTATGAAGGGTGATTTAACTACAGTACCACCAGTATGAAGGGTGATTTAACTACAGTATTAAGGGTGATTTAACTACAGTACCAGTATGAAGGGTGATTTAACTACAGTATTATACCCAGTATGAAGGGTGATTTAACTACAGTATTATACAGTACCAGTATGAAGGGTGATTTAACTACAGTACCAGTATGAAGGGTGATTTAACTACAGTATTATACAGTACCAGTATGAAGGGTGATTTAACTACAGGGAAGGGTGATTTAACTACCAGTATGAAGGGTGATTTAACTAGTACCAGTATGAAGGATTTAACTACAGTGAGTTTAAACTACAGTATTATACAGTACCAGTATGAAGGGTGATTTAACTACAGTACCCAGTATGAAGGGTGATTTAACTACAGTACCAGTATGAAGGGTGATTTAACTACAGTATTATACAGTACCAGTATGAAGGGTGATTTAACTACAGTACCAGTACCAGTATGAAGGGTGATTTAACTACAGTATTATACAGTACCAGTATGAAGGGTGATTTAACTACAGTACCAGTATGAAGGGTGATTTAACTACAGTTTAACTACAGTATGAAGGGTATACAGTACCAGTATGAAGGGTGATTTAACTACAGTACCAGTATGAAGGGTGATTTAACTACAGTATTATACAGTACCAGTATGAAGGGTGATTTAACTACAGTACCAGTATGAAGGGTGATTTAACTACAGTACCAGTATGAAGGGTGATTTAACTACAGTACCAGTATGAAGGGTGATTTAACTACAGTATTATACAGTACCAGTATGAAGGGTGATTTAACTACAGTATTATACAGTACCAGTATGAAGGGTGATTTAACTACAGTATTATGATTTAACAGTACCCAGTATGAAGGGTGATTTAACTACAGTACCAGTATGAAGGGTGATTTAACTACAGTATTATAAGGGTGATTTAACAGTACCAGTATGAAGGGTGATTTAACTACAGTATTATACAGTACCAGTATGAAGGGATTTAATTTATTTAACTACAGTACCAGTATGAAGGGTGATTTAACTACAGTATTATACAGTACCAGTATGAAGGGTGATTTAACTACAGTACCAGTATGAAGGGTGATTTAACTACAGTACCAGTATGAAGGGTGATTTAACTACAGTATTATACAGTACCAGTATGAAGGGTGATTTAACTACAGTACCAGTATGAAGGGTGATTTAACTACAGTACCCAGTATGAAGGGTGATTTAACTACAGTACCAGTATGAAGGGTGATTTAACTACAGTATTATACAGTACCAGTATGAAGGGTGATTTAACTACAGTACCACCAGTATGAAGGGTGATTTAACTACAGTATTATACAGTACCAGTATGAAGGGTGATTTAACTACAGTACCAGTATGATTTAACTACAGTACCAGTATGAAGGGTGATTTAACTACAGTATGAAGGGTGATTTAACTAGTACCAGTATGAAGGGTGATTTAACTACAGTATTATACAGTACCAGTATGAAGGGTGATTTAACTACAGTACCAGTATGAAGGGTGATTTAACTACAGTATTATACAGTACCAGTATGAAGGGTGATTTAACTACAGTACCAGTATGAAGGGTGATTTAACTACAGTACCAGTATGAAGGGTGATTTAACTACAGTACAGTACCAGTATGAAGGGTGATTTAACTACAGTACCAGTATGAAGGGTGATTTAACTACAGTACCAGTATGAAGGGTGATTTAACTACAGTACCAGTATGAAGGGTGATTTAACTACCAGTACCAGTATGAAGGGTGATTTAACTACAGTATTATACAGTACCAGTATGAAGGGTGATTTAACTACAGTATTATACAGTACCAGTATGAAGGGTGATTTAACTACAGTACCAGTATGAAGGGTGATTTAACTACAGTACCAGTATGAAGGGTGATTTAACTACAGTACCAGTATGAAGGGTGATTTAACTACAGTATTATACAGTACCAGTATGAAGGGTGATTTAACTACAGTACCAGTATGAAGGGTGATTTAACTACAGTATTATACAGTACCAGTATGAAGGGTGATTTAACTACAGTATTATACAGTACCAGTATGAAGGGTGATTTAACTACAGTACCAGTATGAAGGGTGATTTAACTACAGTATTATACAGTACCAGTATGAAGGGTGATTTAACTACAGTACCAGTATAAGAAGGTACTACAGTACCAGTATGAAGGGTGATTTAACTACATTATACCAGTATGAAGGGTGATTTAACTACACCAGTATGAAGGGTGATTTAACTAGTACCAGTATGAAGGGTGATTTAACTACAGTACCAGTATGAAGGGTGATTTAACTACAGTACCAGTATGAAGGGTGATTTAACTACAGTATTATACAGTACCAGTATGAAGGGTGATTTAACTACAGTACCAGTATGAAGGGTGATTTAACTACAGTACCAGTATGAAGGGTGATTTAACTACAGTATTATACAGTACCAGTATGAAGGGTGATTTAACTACAGTATTATACAGTACCAGTATGAAGGGTGATTTAACTACAGTACCAGTATGAAGGGTGATTTAACTACAGTATTATACAGTACCAGTATGAAGGGTGATTTAACTACAGTACCAGTATGAAGGGTGATTTAACTACAGTATTATACAGTACCAGTATGAAGGGTGATTTAACTACAGTATTATACAGTACCAGTATGAAGGGTGATTTAACTACAGTATTATACAGTACCAGTATGAAGGGTGATTTAACTACAGTACCAGTATGAAGGGTGATTTAACTACAGTATTATACAGTACCAGTATGAAGGGTGATTTAACTACAGTATTATACCCAGTATGAAGGGTGATTTAACTACAGTATTATACAGTACCAGTATGAAGGGTGATTTAACTACAGTACCAGTATGAAGGGTGATTTAACTACAGTATTATACAGTACCAGTATGAAGGGTGATTTAACTACAGTACCAGTATGAAGGGATGATTATACAGTACCAGTATGAAGGGTGATTTAACTACAGTATTATACAGTACCAGTATGAAGGGATTTAACTACAGATTGAAGGGTGATTTAACTACAGTACCAGTATGAAGGGTTTAACTACAGTATTTAACTACAGTATGAAGGGTGATTTAACTACAGTATTATACAGTACCAGTATGAAGGGTGATTTAACTACAGTACCAGTATGAAGGGTGATTTAACTACAGTACCAGTATGAAGGGTGATTTAACTTATACAGTACCAGTATGAAGGGTGATTTAACTACAGTACCAGTATGAAGGGTGATTTAACTACAGTACCAGTATGAAGGGTGATTTAACTACAGTATTATACAGTACCAGTATGAAGGGTGATTTAACTACAGTACCAGTATGAAGGGTGATTTAACTACAGTATTATACAGTACCAGTATGAAGGGTGATTTAACTACAGTATTATACAGTACCAGTATGAAGGGTGATTTAACTACAGTACCAGTATGAAGGGTGATTTAACTACAGTACCAGTATGAAGGGTGATTTAACTACAGTACCAGTATGAAGGGTGATTTAACTACAGTACCAGTATGAAGGGTGATTTAACTACAGTATTATACAGTACCAGTATGAAGGGTGATTTAACTACAGTATTATACAGTACCAGTATGAAGGGTGATTTAACTACAGTACCAGTATGAAGGGTGATTTAACTACAGTATTAGTATGAAGGGTGATTTAACTACAGTACAGTACCAGTATGAAGGGTGATTTAACTACAGTATTATACAGTACCAGTATGAAGGGTGATTTAACTACAGTACCAGTATGAAGGGTGATTTAACTACAGTATTATACAGTACCAGTATGAAGGGTGATTTAACTACAGTATTATACAGTACCAGTATGAAGGGTGATTTAACTACAGTACCAGTATGAAGGAAGTGATTTAACTACAGTATTATACAGTACCAGTATGAAGGGTGATTTAACTACAGTACCAGTATGAAGGGTGATTTAACTACAGTATTATACAGTACCAGTATGAAGGGTGATTTAACTACAGTACCAGTATGAAGGGTGATTTAACTACAGTACCAGTATGAAGGGTGATTTAACTTACAGTACCAGTATGAAGGGTGATTTAACTACAGTATTATAAGGGTGATTTAACAGTACCAGTATGAAGGGTGATTTAACTACAGTATTATACAGTACCAGTATGAAGGGTGATTTAACTACAGTACCAGTATGAAGGGTGATTTAACTACAGTATTATACAGTACCAGTATGAAGGGTGATTTAACTACAGTACCAGTATGAAGGGTGATTTAACTACAGTATTATACAGTACCAGTATGAAGGGTGATTTAACTACAGTACCAGTATGAAGGGTGATTTAACTACAGTATATGAAGGGTATTTAACAGTACCAGTATGAAGGGTGATTTAACTACAGTATTATACAGTACCAGTATGAAGGGTGATTTAACTACAGTATTATACAGTACCAGTATGAAGGGTGATTTAACTACAGTACCAGTATGAAGGGTGATTTAACTACAGTATTATACAGTACCAGTATGAAGGGTGATTTAACTACAGTATTAAGGGTGATTTAACTACAGTACCAGTATGAAGGGTTTAACTACAGTTTAACTACAGTACCAGTATGAAGGGTGATTTAACTACAGTATGAAGGGTGATTTAACTACAGTACCAGTATGAAGGGTGATTTAACTACAGTACCAGTATGAAGGGTGATTTAACTACAGTATTATACAGTACCAGTATGAAGGGTGATTTAACTACAGTACCAGTATGAAGGGTGATTTAACTACAGTATATGAAGGGTACAGTACCAGTATGAAGGGTGATTTAACTACAGTATTATACAGTACCAGTATGAAGGGTGATTTAACTACAGTATTATACCCAGTATGAAGGGTGATTTAACTACAGTACAGTATTATTTAACAGTACCAGTATGAAGGGTGATTTAACTACAGTATGAAGGGTATTTACAGTACCAGTATGAAGGGTGATTTAACAGTATGAAGGGATTTAACTACAGATTTAACTAAGGGTGATTTAACAGTATTATACAGTACCAGTATGAAGGGTGATTTAACTACAGTATTATACAGTACCAGTATGAAGGGTGATTTAACTACAGTACCAGTATGAAGGGTGATTTAACTACAGTATTATACAGTACCAGTATGAAGGGTGATTTAACTACAGTACCAGTATGAAGGGTGATTTAACTACAGTACCCAGTATGAAGGGTGATTTAACTACAGTACCAGTATGAAGGGTGATTTAACTACAGTACCAGTATGAAGGGTGATTTAACAGTATTATACAGTACCAGTATGAAGGGTGATTTAACTACAGTACCAGTATGAAGGGTGATTTAACACAGTACCAGTATGAAGGGTGATTTAACTACAGTACCAGTATGAAGGGTGATTTAACTACAGTATTATACAGTACCAGTATGAAGGGTGATTTAACTACAGTACCAGTATATACAGTACCAGTATGAAGGGTGATTTAACTACAGTACCAGTATGAAGGGTGATTTAACTACAGTATTATACAGTACCAGTATGAAGGGTGATTTAACTACAGTATTATTTAACAGTACCAGTATGAAGGGTGATTTAACTACAGTACCAGTATGAAGGGTGATTTAACTACAGTACCAGTATGAAGGGTGATTTAACTACAGTATTATACAGTACCAGTATGAAGGGTGATTTAACTACAGTATTATAACAGTACCAGTATGAAGGGTGATTTAACTACAGTACCATATGAAGGGTGATTTAACTACAGTATTATACAGTACCAGTATGAAGGGTGATTTAACTACAGTACCAGTATGAAGGGTGATTTAACTACAGTACCAGTATGAAGGGTGATTTAACTACAGTACCAGTATGAAGGGTGATTTAACTACAGTATTATACAGTACCAGTATGAAGGGTGATTTAACTACAGTACCAGTATGAAGGGTGATTTAACTACAGTAATACAGTACCAGTATGAAGGGTGATTTAACAGTATGAAAGGGTGATTTAACTACAGTACCAGTATGAAGGGTGATTTAACTACAGTACCAGTATGAAGGGTGATTTAACTACAGTACCAGTATGAAGGGTGATTTAACTACAGTATTATACAGTACCAGTATGAAGGGTGATTTAACTACAGTATACAGTACCAGTATGAAGGGTGATTTAACTACCAGTATGAAGGGTGATTTATTTAACAGTACCCAGTATGAAGGGTGATTTAACTACAGTATTATACAGTACCAGTATGAAGGGTGATTTAACTACAGTACCAGTATGAAGGGTGATTTAACTACAGTATTATACAGTACCAGTATGAAGGGTGATTTAACTACAGTATTATACAGTACCAGTATGAAGGGTGATTTAACTACAGTACCAGTATGAAGGGTGATTTAACTACAGTATTATACAGTACCAGTATGAAGGGTGATTTAACTAGTACCAGTATGAAGGGTGATTTAACTACAGTATTATACAGTACCAGTATGAAGGGTGATTTAACTACAGTATTATACAGTACCAGTATGAAGGGTGATTTAACTACAGTACCAGTATGAAGGGTGATTTAACTACAGTATTATACAGTACCAGTATGAAGGGTGATTTAACTACAGTACCAGTATGAAGGGTGATTTAACTACAGTACCAGTATGAAGGGTGATTTAACTATTATACAGTACCAGTATGAAGGGTGATTTAACTACAGTATTATACAGTACCAGTATGAAGGGTGATTTAACTACAGTACCAGTATGAAGGGTGATTTAACTACAGTATTATACAGTACCAGTATGAAGGGTGATTTAACTACAGTACCAGTATGAAGGGTGATTTAACCCAGTATGAAGGGTGATTTAACTACAGTACCAGTATGAAGGGTGATTTAACTACAGTATTATACAGTACCAGTATGAAGGGTGATTTAACTACAGTATTAGTATGAAGGGTGATTTAACTACAGTACCAGTATGAAGGGTGATTTAACTACAGTATTATACAGTACCAGTATGAAGGGTGATTTAACTACAGTATTATACAGTACCAGTATGAAGGGTGATTTAACTACAGTACCAGTATGAAGGGTGATTTAACTACACCAGTATGAAGGGTGATTTACAGTACCAGTATGAAGGGTGATTTAACTACAGTATTATACAGTACCAGTATGAAGGGTGATTTAACTACAGTATTATACAGTATGAAGGGTGATTTAACTACAGTACCAGTATGAAGGGTGATTTAACTACAGTATTATACCCAGTATGAAGGGTGATTTAACTACAGTATTATACAGTACCAGTATGAAGGGTGATTTAACTACAGTATTATACAGTACCAGTATGAAGGGTTTTAACTACAGTACCAGTATGAAGGGTGATTTAACTACAGTACCAGTATGAAGGGTGATTTAACTACAGTATTATACAGTACCAGTATGAAGGGTGATTTAACTACAGTATTATACAGTACCAGTATGAAGGGTGATTTAACTACAGTACCAGTATGAAGGGTGATTTAACTACAGTATTATTTAACTAGTACCAGTATGAAGGGTGATTTAACTACAGTACCAGTATGAAGGGTGATTTAACTACAGTATTATACAGTACCAGTATGAAGGGTGATTTAACTACAGTACCAGTATGAAGGGTGATTTAACTACAGTACCAGTATGAAGGGTGATTTAACTACAGTACCAGTATGAAGGGTGATTTAACTACAGTATACAGTACCAGTATGAAGGGTGATTTAACTACAGTACCAGTATGAAGGGTGATTTAACTAACTATTATACAGTACCAGTATGAAGGGTGATTTAACTACAGTATTATACCAGTATGAAGGGTGATTTAACTATTATACAGTACCAGTATGAAGGGTGATTTAACTACAGTATTATACAGTACCAGTATGAAGGGTGATTTAACTACAGTACCAGTATGAAGGGTGATTTAACTACAGTATTATACAGTACCAGTATGAAGGGTGATTTAACTACAGTACCAGTATGAAGGGTGATTTAACTACAGTACAGTATGAAGGGTGATTTAACTATTATACAGTACCAGTATGAAGGGTGATTTAACTACAGTACCAGTATGAAGGGTGATTTAACTACAGTACCCAGTATGAAGGGTGATTTAACTACAGTATTATACAGTACCAGTATGAAGGGTGATTTAACTACAGTATTATACCCAGTATGAAGGGTGATTTAACTACAGTATTATACAGTACCAGTATGAAGGGTGATTTAACTACAGTACCACAGAAGGGTATTTAACTACAGTACCAGTATGAAGGGTGATTTAACTACAGTATTATACAGTACCAGTGAAGGGTGATTTAACTACAGTACCAGTATGAAGGGTGATTTAACTACAGTATTATACAGTACCAGTATGAAGGGTGATTTAACTACAGTACCAGTATGAAGGGTGATTTAACTACAGTATTATACAGTACCAGTATGAAGGGTGATTTAACTACAGTATTATACAGTACCAGTATGAAGGGTGATTTAACTACAGTACCAGTATGAAGGGTGATTTAACTACAGTATTATGAAGTACCAGTATGAAGGGTGATTTAACTACAGTATTATACAGTACCAGTATGAAGGGTGATTTAACTACAGTACCAGTATGAAGGGTGATTTAACTATTATACAGTATGAAGGGTGATTTAACCCAGTATGAAGGGTGATTTAACTACAGTATTATACAGTACCAGTATGAAGGGTGATTTAACTACAGTACCAGTATGAAGGGTGATTTAACTACAGTATTATACAGTACCAGTATGAAGGGTGATTTAACTACAGTACCAGTATGAAGGGTGATTTAACTACAGTATTATACAGTACCAGTATGAAGGGTGATTTAACTACAGTACCAGTATGAAGGGTGATTTAACAGTACCAGTATGAAGGGTGATTTAACTACAGTACCAGTATGAAGGGTGATTTAACTACAGTATTATACAGTACCAGTATGAAGGGTGATTTAACTACAGTACCAGTATGAAGGGTGATTTAACTACAGTATTATACAGTACCAGTATGAAGGGTGATTTAACTAGTATTATACAGTACCAGTATGAAGGGTGATTTAACTACAGTACCAGTATGAAGGGTGATTTAACTACAGTATTATACAGTACCAGTATGAAGGGTGATTTAACTACAGTACCAGTATGAAGGGTGATTTAACTACAGTACCAGTATGAAGGGTGATTTAACTACAGTACCAGTATGAAGGGTGATTTAACAGTACCAGTATGAAGGGTGATTTAACTACAGTATTATACAGTACCAGTATGAAGGGTGATTTAACTACCAGTATGAAGGGTGATTTAACTAGTACCAGTATGAAGGGTGATTTAACTACAGTACCAGTATGAAGGGTGATTTAACTACAGTATTATACAGTACCAGTATGAAGGGTGATTTAACTACAGTATTATACAGTACCAGTATGAAGGGTGATTTAACTAGTACCAGTATGAAGGGTGATTTAACTACAGTATTATACAGTACCAGTATGAAGGGTGATTTAACTACAGTACCAGTATGAAGGGTGATTTAACTACAGTATTATACAGTACCAGTATGAAGGGTGATTTAACTACTACCAGTATGAAGGGTGATTTAACTACAGTACCAGTATGAAGGGTGATTTAACTACAGTACCAGTATGAAGGGTGATTTAACTACAGTACCAGTATGAAGGGTGATTTAACTACAGTATTATACAGTACCAGTATGAAGGGTGATTTAACTACAGTACCAGTATGAAGGGTGATTTAACTACAGTATTATACAGTACCAGTATGAAGGGTGATTTAACTACAGTACCAGTATGAAGGGTGATTTAACTACAGTATTATACAGTACCAGTATGAAGGGTGATTTAACTACAGTACCAGTATGAAGGGTGATTTAACTACAGTACCAGTATGAAGGGTGATTTAACTACAGTACCAGTATGAAGGGTGATTTAACTACAGTACAGTACCAGTATGAAGGGTGATTTAACTACAGTGACCAGTATGAAGGGTGATTTAACTACAGTATTATACAGTACCAGTATGAAGGGTGATTTAACTACAGTACCAGTATGAAGGGTGATTTAACTACAGTATTATACAGTACCAGTATGAAGGGTGATTTAACTACAGTATTAAACAGTACCAGTATGAAGGGTGATTTAACTACAGTACCAGTATGAAGGGTGATTTAACTACAGTACAGTACCAGTATGAAGGGTGATTTAACTACAGTATTATACAGTACCAGTATGAAGGGTGATTTAACTACAGTACCAGTATGAAGGGTGATTTAACTACAGTATTATACAGTACCAGTATGAAGGGTGATTTAACTACAGTATTATACAGTACCAGTATGAAGGGTGATTTAACAGTACCAGTATGAAGGGTGATTTAACTACAGTACCAGTATGAAGGGTGATTTAACCAGTACCAGTATGAAGGGTGATTTAACTACAGTATTATACAGTACCAGTATGAAGGGTGATTTAACTACAGTACCAGTATGAAGGGTGATTTAACTACAGTACCAGTATGAAGGGTGATTTAACTACAGTACCAGTATGAAGGGTGATTTAACTACAGTATACAGTACCAGTATGAAGGGTGATTTAACTACAGTACCAGTATGAAGGGTGATTTAACTACAGTATTATACAGTACCAGTATGAAGGGTGATTTAACTACAGTATTATACAGTACCAGTATGAAGGGTGATTTAACTACAGTACCAGTATGAAGGGTGATTTAACTACAGTATTATACAGTACCAGTATGAAGGGTGATTTAACTACAGTACCAGTATGAAGGGTGATTTAACTACAGTACCAGTACCAGTGAAGGGTGATTTAACTACAGTATTATACAGTACCAGTATGAAGGGTGATTTAACTACAGTACAGTACAGTATGAAGGGTGATTTAACTAGTACCAGTATGAAGGGTGATTTAACTACAGTACCAGTACCAGTGAAGGGTGATTTAACTTAACCAGTATGAAGGGTGATTTAACTACAGTACCAGTATGAAGGGTGATTTAACTACAGTATTATACAGTACCAGTATGAAGGGTGATTTAACTACAGTACCAGTATGAAGGGTGATTTAACTACAGTACCAGTATGAAGGGTGATTTAACTACAGTATTATACTAGTACCAGTATGAAGGGTGATTTAACTACAGTATTATACAGTACCAGTATGAAGGGTGATTTAACTACAGTACCAGTATGAAGGGTGATTTAACTACAGTACCAGTATGAAGGGTGATTTAACTACAGTATTATACAGTACCAGTATGAAGGGTGATTTAACTAGTACCAGTATGAAGGGTGATTTAACTACAGTACCAGTATGAAGGGTGATTTAACTACAGTACAGTACCAGTATGAAGGGTGATTTAACTACAGTACCAGTATGAAGGGTGATTTAACTACAGTATTATACAGTACCAGTATGAAGGGTGATTTAACTACAGTATTATACAGTACCAGTATGAAGGGTGATTTAACTACAGTACCAGTATGAAGGGTGATTTAACTACAGTATTATACAGTACCAGTATGAAGGGTGATTTAACTACAGTACAGTACCAGTATGAAGGGTGATTTAACTACAGTACCAGTATGAAGGGTGATTTAACTACAGTACAGTACCAGTATGAAGGGTGATTTAACTACAGTACCAGTATGAAGGGTGATTTAACTACAGTACCAGTATGAAGGGTGATTTAACTACAGTACCAGTATGAAGGGTGATTTAACTACAGTACCAGTATGAAGGGTGATTTAACTACAGTATTATACAGTACCAGTATGAAGGGTGATTTAACTACAGTATGAAGGGTGATTTAACTACAGTACCAGTATGAAGGGTGATTTAACTACAGTATTATACAGTACCAGTATGAAGGGTGATTTAACTACAGTATTATACAGTACCAGTATGAAGGGTGATTTAACTACAGTACCAGTATGAAGGGTGATTTAACTACAGTATTATACAGTACCAGTATGAAGGGTGATTTAACTACAGTATTATACAGTACCAGTATGAAGGGTGATTTAACTATACCAGTATTGATTTA
>NC_056438.1:83995592-84025592 GCF_018296145.1 Oncorhynchus tshawytscha
TCCCACTCTCCTCCCTCCATCCCTCTCTCCCCTCTCCCACTCTCCCTCCCTCCGTCCCTCTCTCCCCTCTCCCCTCTCCCACCTCCCTCCCTCCGTCCCTCTCTCCCCTCTCCCTCTCCTCCCTCCCTCCATCCCTCTCTCTCCCCTCTCCCACTCTCCTCCCTCCCTCCGTCCCTCTCTCTCCCCTCTCCCACTCTCCTCCCTCCGTCCCTCTCTCTCCCACTCTCCTCCCTCCCATCCGTCCCTCTCTCCCCCTCCCTCCGTCCCTCTCTCCCCTCTCCCACTCTCTCCCCTCCATCTCTTCCCTCCATCCCTCTGTCCCTCTCCTCCCTCCCTCCGTCCCTCTCCTCCCTCCCTCCGTCCCTCTCTCCCCTCCCTCCGTCCCTCTCTCTCCCTCTCCCACTCTCCTCCCCTCCATCCCTCTCTCCCACTCTCCCTCCCTCCGTCCCTCTCCCACTCTCCTCCCTCCCTCCATCCCTCTCTCTCCCCTCTCCCACTCTCCTCCCTCCCTCCGTCCCTCTCTCTCCCCTCTCCCACTCTCCCTCCCTCCCTCCGTCCCTCTCTCTCCCCTCTGTCTCTCTCTCCCCTCTCTAAAAGCACTTTTCTCTCTGAAACAGTGATCTCACTGGAAACTCTGAGTTTAGGCCAGATTCCCTCTGCAGTCTCAGTCCACACACACACACACACACACACACACACACACACACACACACACACACACACACACACACACACAGAGTTTTTAATATTCCTTTACTCCCACACATACTTTATAAATCAAGACCTCCTTCCCTCCATCAGTCCCCTCCACACCCTCCACATGCCTCCTCATTTCCTTCCTAAACCACCAGGCGGTACTCTAACTCTAGCTGGGAATCAGAACCTCTGTCTCACCCAACCTGCTCTCAGATCGATTTGTATTATTCTATACGTAAATCTGAGCCACTCCATTTAGTATGATATGTTTAAATTTAATATGATATGTAGTAATTTGTCTATGTCCATCCGCCATTTCATATGATATCTTGCAATTATCAAAACATAATATATGCTACGAATTCCAGCTAGGCAGCAAACATGATCTTTTATTTCTCCTCCCTGTTAAGTCAGTTAAGAACAAATTCTTATTTACAATGATGGCCTAGGAACAGTGAGTTAACTGCCTTGTTCAGTGGCAGAACGACAGATTTTTACCTTGTCAGCTCGGGATTCGATCCAGCAACCTTTCGGTTACTGGTCCAACACTCTAACCACTAGGCTACCTGCCGCCATCTAGCTGAGTAACGTTAGCTAGGGATTAGGGTTAAGGTTAGGGTTACATTTAGGAGTTAGGGTTAAGGTTAGGTTGGTATGTAATGTTTTTGAATTAAGTAACCAAATGTAACATATCATATCATCATTTGAGTGTCTCGGATTTACATTTACCATGTTACGTCTCGTCTATGAGACCAGGCTGTAATTTACTATGTTACGTCTAGTCTATGAGACCAGGCTGCCATTTACTAAGTTACGTCTAGTCTATGAGACCAGGCTGTCATTTACTATGTTACGTCTAGTCTATGAGGCCAGGTTGTCTCACCCAGTCCCTCTCTCTCTCTTTCTTGTCTCTTACTCAGTCTTTCATGTTCAGGTCTGGTCTGGACACTGAAGTAAAACAGATGTGTGGAAACTCTTCCCTCTTGCCCTCAGCAACACACTCTTACACACTCTTACACACACACACACACACACACATATACACACAGTCACACACTCACACACACACACACACACACATGCACGAGCATACACATTCTTGTACACACACACGTGCACACACATACTCGCACACACACCTATTGAACTCATTGGCCACCAAAATAAATGTATCACTAGTCACTTAAATAATGCCATGTTAATAATGTTTACATATCTCGAATTACTCATCTCACATGTATATACTGTATTTTATACCATCTACTGCATCTTGCCTATGCCGCTCGGTCGTTGCTCATCCATATACTTATATTTAAATATTCTCATTCACCCCTTTAGATTTGTGTGTTAGGTAGTTGTTCTGGAATTGTTAGATTACTTGTTAGATATTACTGCACTGTCGGAACTAGAAGCACAAGCATTTCGCTACACTTACACATGGTTTGCAGATGTTATTGTATGAGACCAAAAAGACTTGATTTGATTTGACACATACACAGAGAGACGCATGAACTCGTGAGAGATTTTATTCAACCATCAGGGCTGAAATATGAATACAAAAAACAGGACAGTCATGTTTTTTTCATAGAGTTGTGCGTGTGTGTGCGCGTGTGTGTGCGTGCGTGCGCGCGCGCGTGTGTGTGCGTACGCGTGCGTGTGTGTGCGTACGTGTGTGTGTGTGTGCGTACGTGCATGTGTGTGTGCGTACGTGTGCGTGTCCATTTTTCTACTTGAGTAAAAGTAAAGATGCCTTAATAGAAAATGCCTCAAGTAAATGTAAAAGTCACCCACCAAAAAAGTATTTGGTTTTAAATATACTTAAGTATCAAAAGTAAATGTAATAGTATAAATAATTTAATCTTCCTTATATTAAGAAAACCAGACGGCAAAATGTGCTTTTTTTTATTGACGGATTGCCAGGGGCACTACAGACACTACAACACTCAGACACTACAACACTCAGACACTACAACACTCAGACACTACAACACTCAGACACTACAACACTCAGACACTACAACACTCAGACACTACACACTACAACACGCAGACACTACAACACTCAGACACTACAACACTCAGACACTACAACACTCAGACACTACAACACGACACTACAACACTCAGACACTACAACACTCAGACACTACAACACTCAGACACTACAACACTACAACACTACAACACTCAGACACTACAACACGGCAACACTACAACACTCAACACTCAGACACTACAACACTCAGACACTACAACACTCAGACACTACAACACTCAGACACTACAACACTCAGACACTACAACACGACAACACTACAACACAGACACTACAACACTCAGACACTACAACACTCAGACACTACAACACTCAGACAACAGACACTACAACACTCAGACACTACAGACACTACAACACTACAACACTACAACACTCAGACACTACAACACTCAGACACTACAACACTCAGACACTACAACACGCAGACACTACAACACTCAGACACTACAACACTCAGACACTACAACACTCAGACACTACAGACACTACAACACTCAGACACTACAGACACTACAACACTCAGACACTACAACACTCAGACACTACAACACTCAGACACTACAACACTCAGACACTACAACACTCAGACACTACAGACACTACAACACGACAACACTACAACACGACAACACTCAGACACTATAACACTACAACACTCAGACACTACAGACACTACTAACACTCAGACACTACAACACTCAGACACTACAACACTCAGACACTACAACACTCAGACACTACAACACTCAGACACTACAACACTCAGACACTACAACACTCATACACTACAACACTACAACACTCAGACACTATAACACTACAACACTACAACACTACAACACTCAGACACTATAACAACAACACTACAACACTCAGACACTACAACACTCAGACACTACAACACTCAGACTCTACAACACTACAACACTCAGACACTACAACACTACAACACGACAACGCTCAGACACTACAACACTACAGACACTACAACACTCAGACACTACAACACAACAACACTCAGACACTATAACACGACAACACTACAACACTACAACACTACAGACACTACAGACACTACAGACACTACAACACTACAACACTACAACACTCAGACACTACAACACTACAACACTCAGACACTACAACACTACAACACGACAACGCTCAGACACTACAACACTACAACACTCAGACACTACAACACGCAGACACTACAACACAACAACACTCAGACACTACAACACGACAACACGACAACACTACAACACTCAGACACTACAACACTCAGACACTACAACACTACAACACTACAACACTCAGACACTACAACACTACAACACTCAGGCACTACAACACTACAACACGACAACGCTCAGACACTACAACACTACAACACTCAGACACTACAACACTCAGACACTACAATACTACAACACTCAGACATGACAACACTACAACACTACAACACTACAACACTCAGACACTACAACACTACAACACTCAGACATGACAACACTACAACACTCAGACACTACAACACTCAGACACTACAACACTACAACACGACAACACTCAGACACTACAACACTCAGACACTACAACACTCAGACACTACAACACTCAGACACTACAACACTACAACACTCAGACACTACAACACTCAGGCACTACAACACTCAGACACTACAACACTCAGACACTACAACACAACAGACACTACAACACAACAACACTACAACACTCAGACACTACAACACTCAGACACTACAACACTCAGACACTACAACACTCAGACACTACAACACTACAACACTCGGACACTACAACACTCAGACACTACAACACTCAGACACTACAACACAACAACACTCAGACACTACAACATTACAACACTCAGACACTACAACACTCAGACACTACAACACTACAACACTCAGACACTACAACACTCAGACACTCAGACACTACAACACTCAGACACTACAACACTCAGACACTACAACACTCAGACACTACAACACTCAGACACTACAACACTCAGACACTACAACACTCAGACACAACAACACTCAGACACTACAACACTACAACACTCAGACACTACAACACTCAGGCACTACAACACTCAGACACTACAACACTACAACACTCAGACACTACAACACTCAGACACTACAACACAACAACACTACAACACTCAGACACTACAACATTACAACACTCAGACACTACAACACTCAGACACTACAACACTCAGACACTACAACACTCCAACACTCAGACACTACAACACTCAGACACTACAACACAACAACACTACAACACTCAGACACTACAACATTACAACACTCAGACACTACAACACTACAACACTCAGACACTACAACACTCAGACACTACAACACTCAGACACTCCAGCACTCAGACACAACAACACTCAGACACTACAACACTACAACACTCAGACACTACAACACTCAGGCACTACAACACTCAGACACTACAACACTACAACACTCAGACACTACAACACTCAGACACTACAACACTACAACACTCAGACACTACAACACTCCAACACTCAGACACTACAACACTCAGACACTACAACACAACAACACTACAACACTCAGACACTACAACACTACAACACTTAGACACTACAACACTCAGACACTACAACACTCAGACACTACAACACTCAGACATAATTTACAAATGAAGCATGTGTGTTTAGTGAGTCCTCCAGATCAGAGACAGTAGGGATGACCAGGGATGTTCTCTGTTTAGTGAGTCCTCCAGATCAGAGGCTAGTAGGGATGACCAGGGATGTTCTCTGTTTAGTGAGTCCTCCAGATCAGAGACAGTAGGGATGACCAGGGATGTTCTCTGTTTAGTGAGTCCTCCAGATCTGAGGCAGTAGGGATGACCAGGAATGTTCTCTGTTTAGATGAGTCCTCCAGATCAGAGGCAGTAGGGATGACCAGGGGTGTTCTCTGTTTAGTGAGTCCTCCAGATCAGAGGCAGTAGGGATGACCAGGGATGTTCTCTGTTTAGTGAGTCCGCCAGATCAGAGGCAGTAGGGATGACCAGATCAGGGATAGGGATGACCAGGGATTCTCTGTTTAGTGAGTCCTCCAGATCAGAGGCAGTAGGGATGACCAGGGATCAGTTCTCTTGATGAGTCCTCCAGATCAGAGGCAGTAGGGATGACCAGGGACGTTCTCTTGATGTGTGAATTGGACGATTTTCCTGTCAAAATTTAACGAGTACTTTTGGGTGTCAGGGAAAATGTATGGAGTAGAAAGTACATTATTTTATTTGGGAATGTATTAAAGTAAATGTAGTCAAAAATATAAATAGTAAAGTACAGATAGCCCCTAAAACTATTTAAGCAGTGTGTGTGATGTTGACCATATGTAGGAATCATGTTTCATCTGTAACTAAGGAATCATGTTTCATCTGTAACTAAGGAATCATGTTTCATCTGTAACTAAGGAATCATGTTTCATCTGTAACTAAGGAATCATGTTTCATCTGTAACTAAGGAATCATGTTTCATCTGTAACTAAGGAATCATGTTTCATCTGTAACTAAGGAATCATGTTTCATCTGTAACTAAGGAATCATGTTTCATCTGTAACTAAGGAATCATGTAGGAATCATGTTTAATCTGTAATTAAGGAATCAAAGAACACAGAATACTAGAGTTGAACTTGACTTTTTCCAGATGTTTACCCCATGAGGCCCCATAGACAGAACAATGGGAGAAGATCTCACTAATACAAAGCCATTGCAAGGTCCCATGGTTCCTGTAAGAATAGTGTGTTTCTTAGGAAGATGGGCAGTTTTGCAGCTATTACTGGCTTGTTACAGTTTTCAGAATTAAACAGAAATCTTCAGATTATTTATCCGTGAATTCCACTCCTCCTCTTCTCAAGGCGTTCCGTCCAATGCGCGCTCCCGGGTTGGCTCGGGGGTTGTAACCGACTAACGGAATTAGAACATTGACAGAGCTCCGGTTTCATCCATCTTCTGAAGTTCAGTTCGGAGGTTCGGGTTGGAGACGGTTTGGGGTGATTTGGGTTTGAAAGTTTAGTGTTAACCGAATAAACAGCCATGGAGGCTCGTGGAGTTCTCTCCGTTCTGTGCGTCGGTGCGATGTTTGCCGTGGCGCTCGCACAGCAGACCGACAGACCCAAGTTCTGGGGTGAGTTTATAAAGTTAATGTTTCTAGATATAAAAAAAAAACAGACTCATGTTCCGGGTTGACCAGTATTATCTGTCTGTGTATGCTATGTCATTAAGACGGACCCAAGCAAGCTCTTTGGGGTTGAGAAACAAGTTAAAAGCCACAGAGAGAGAAAACTGGGTATCTGTGTCTTGGCCAGATGTTTAGATGGAAGTTAGCTATAGCCTATGTCAGAGCTAAAGCAGGTTTAGTAAGATATACGATACTAAAATCATAGCTAATGCCTGGCATAAACTAGCTGGTCTGGTCGTTGGTCCTGCTGTAGGTAGGCTACAGTCTACCTAGCTATCACAGCTGCAGATGCTCAGAGAGGGAGTTGTCCTATGCACAGATCTAGGATCAGCTAACCCTCTCCACGTCCTAACCTACCACTAGGGTGTCTGGGGATTGAAACTGGCCATAGATCAGTGTTAGGGGCCACTTAATTGCTAATCAATCAATCATTAAATCTTTCAACCAATCAATCAATGTGGCTTTTTGAATTGAAATGGAAACCATAGGAAAGTCAATGAAGATTTAACATGTAGGACTTGCCTATGATCAATGTTCACTGAGGCTGTACCCGCTAAGTGACAGATTTAACAGTGGTTTACTGTGATCACTGAGGCTGTACCCGCTAAGTTACAGTTATAACAGTGATTTACTGTGATCACTGAGGCTGTACCCGCTAAGTGACAGTTAAAACCAGTGGTTTACTGTGACACTGAGGCTGTATTACAGTTTTAACAGTGGTTTACTGTGATCACTGAGGCTGTACCCACTAAGTTACAGTTTTAACAGTGGTTTACTGTGATCACTGAGGCTGTACCCACTAAGTTACAGTTTTAACAGTGGTTTACTGTGGTTTACAGATTTAACAGTGGTTTACTGATCACTGAGGCTGTACCCACTTATAGTTTTACAGTTTTAACAGTGGTTTACTGTGATCACTGAGGCTGTACCCACTAAGTTACAGTTTTAACAGTGGTTTACTGTGATCACTGAGGCTGTACCCGCTAAGTGACAGTTTTAACAGTGGTTTACTGTGATCACTGAGGCTGTACCCGCTAAGTTACAGTTATAACAGTGGTTTACTGTGATCACTGAGGCTGTACCCACTAAGTTACAGTTTTAACAGTGGTTTACTGTGATCACTGAGGCTGTACCCACTAAGTTACAGTTTTAACAGTGGTTTACTGTGATCACTGAGGCTGTTACCACTAAGTTACAGTTTTAACAGTGGTTTACTGTGATCACTGAGGCTGTACCCGCTAAGTTACAGTTATAACAGTGGTTTACTGTGATCACTGAGGCTGTACCCACTAAGTTACAGTTTTAACAGTGGTTTACTGTGATCACTGAGGCTGTACCCGCTAACTTACAGTTATAACAGTGGTTTACTGTGATCACTGAGGCTGTACCCGCTAAGTTACAGTTTTAACAGTGGTTTACTGTGATCACTGAGGCTGTACCCACTAAGTTACAGTTTTAACAGTGGTTTACTGTGATCACTGAGGCTGTACCCGCTAAGTTACAGTTTTAACAGTGGTTTACTGTGATCACTGAGGCTGTACCCACTAAGTTACAGTTTTAACAGTGGTTTACTGTGATCACTGAGGCTGTACCCGCTAATTTACAGTTTTAACAGTGGTTTACTGTGATCACTGAGGCTGTACCCACTAAGTTACAGTTTTAACAGTGGTTTACTGTGATCACTGAGGCTGTACCCGCTAAGTGACAGTTATAACAGTGGTTTACTGTGATCACTGAGGCTGTACCCGCTAAGTGACAGTTATAACAGTGGTTTACTGTGATCACTGAGGCTGTACCCACTAAGTTACAGTTATAACAGTGGTTTACTGTGATCACTGAGGCTGTACCCGCTAAGTTACAGTTTTAACAGTGGTTTACTGTGATCACTGAGGCTGTACCCGCTAAGTTACAGTTTTAACAGTGGTTTACTGTGATCACTTTTAACAGGCTGTATCACCTGTACCCACTAAGTTACAGTTTTAACAGTGGTTTACTGTGATCACTGAGGCTGTACCCGCTAAGTTACAGTTTTAACAGTGGTTTACTGTGATCACTGAGGCTGTACCCGCTAAGTTACAGTTTTAACAGTGGTTTACTGTGATCACTGAGGCTGTACCCACTAAGTTACAGTTTTAACAGTGGTTTACTGTGATCACTGAGGCTGTACCCACTAAGTTACAGTTATAACAGTGGTTTACTGTGATCACTGAGGCTGTACCCACTAAGTTACCGTTTTAACAGTGGTTTACTGTGATCACTGAGGCTGTACCCGCTAAGTTACAGTTATAACAGTGACCAAGTAGGCAACTGTGGCTATTTGATCATAATGTAGGTCTACCAGAGTGGCCTACCATCAAAAACAATGGAGAAAAATGGATCCCATAACATGTTAACATGGAAATAGCTGTTCTGTCATTCAGCCTACAGTAGCAGCCAAAGTGTGGTGTTCAATGTAGGTCTGCATTCCATCAGACTTTTGAAGAAAATCATGAAGGGCTTGACATGAACCTGTTTATCCACTTGTCCTTCAGACGAAGACGTGACTGAAAATGTTTTGTGTTGTTTGATGAGAAAAAAAAAACAGTTAACAAAATAAACGTCATTATTATTCCGATACCATTATTACAGAGAATCAGAAAAGGATGCTACCCTCTGCCTATTGGCTTGTTCAAGACCGTCTCAGAATACAACACTGCCCCTTTAAGACATAAAAAAGCTCTTTACCTTACAGATGAAATGTACAGATTTAGTGTTCTTGTAGGAAGCAACCACTCCACAATTGTTGAGTATAAATTTGCTATAACTGGGATAATAACTCACTAACTAGCAAAGAATATGAACAACAGGTGGCTACATGCATCTCTCGCTTTGATCTCAAACAAGCACATCTACTCACGACCGCTCATGCTGTTAACACAGTCCAGTTCTAAGTGAATGGAAAAGATCCATATATGGCAATGGCTATTTACATATAGGTCTATTGCAGCTCTGATTGGTTATGGCGCACCAGTCTGTGTAGAGTACAGGCTTGAGTCATGCCTGTCAATGCAGTATTCCAATGTGCTCTGCCTACAACAACATTTCTTGCACAGTTCAACTGAAATCAAATCAAAGTTTATTTCTCACCTGTGCCAAATACAACAGCTGTAGACCTTACAGTGAAAAGCTTACTTATAGGCTCTAACCAGTAGTGCAAAAAAAGGTATAAGTTGAACAATAGGTAGGTACAAAAATAAAAACAACAGTAAAAAGACAGGCTATATACAGTAGCGAGGCTACATACAGACACCGGTTAGTCAGGCTGATTGCGGTAGTATGTGCATGTAGATATGGTTAAAGTGATTATGCATATATGATGAACGGAGAGTAGCAGTAGTGTAAAAGAGGGGTTGGCAGGTGGTGGGTGGAGGGACACAATGCAGATAGTCCGGTTAGCCAATGAGCACTGGTTGGTTGGCCCAATTGAGGAAGTATGTACATGAGTGTATAGTTATAGTGACGATGCATATATGATAAACAGAGAGTAGCAGCAGCGTAAGAGGGGTTGGGGGGGCACACAATGCAAATAGTCCAGGTAGCCATTTGATTACCTGTTCAGGAGTTTTATGGCTTGGGGGTAAAAACTGTTGAGAAGCCTTTTTGTCCTAGACTTGGCACTCCGGTACTGCTTGCCATGTGGTAGTAGAGAGAACAGTCTATGACTGGGGTGGCTGACAATTTTTAGGGCCTTCCTCTGACACCTTCTGGTATAGAGGTCCTGGATGGCAGGAAGCTTGGCCCCAGGGATGTACTGGGCCATACACACTACCCTTTGTAGTGCCTTGGGGTCAGAGGCTGAGCAATTGCCATACCAGGCAGTGATGCAACATGCTCTCGATGTTGCAGCTGTAGAACCGTTTGAGTATCTCAGGACGCATGCCAAATCTTTTTAGTTTCCTGAAGGGGAATAGGCTTTGTTGTGCCCTCCTCACGACTGTCTTGGTGTGTTTTGACCATTCTAGTTTGTTGTTGATGTGGACACCAAGGAACTTGAAGCTGTCAACCTGCTCCATTACAGCCCTGTCGATGAGAATGGGGGTGTGCTTGGTTCTCCTTTTCCTGTAGTCCACAATCATCTCCTTAGTCTTGGTTAATTTGAGGGATAGGTTGTTATTCTGGCACCACCCGGCAAGGTCTCTGACCTCCTCCGTATAGGCAGTCTCGTCATTGTCAGTGATTAGGCCTACCACTGTTGTGTCGTCTGCAAACTTAATGATGGTGTTGGAGTCATGCCTGGCCATGCAGTCGTGGGTGAACAGGGAGTACAGGAGGGGACTGAGCATGCACCCCTGGGGAGCTCCAGTGTTGAGGATCAGTGTGGCAGATATGTTGCTACCTACCCTCACCACATGGGGGCGGCGCGCCAGGAAATCCAGGATCCAATTCCAATTCCTCCTTTGGTTGTCTTTCCTTCCAGTTCTCTGCTGCCCATGACTGGAACGAATTGCAAAAATCTCTGAAGCTGGAGACTCACATCTCCCTCACTAGCTTTAAGCACCAGCTGTCAGGGCAGTTTACAGATCACTGCACCTGTACTTAGCCTATCTGTAAACAGCCCATCTATCTACCTACCTCATCCCCATACTGGTATTTATTTATTTTGCTCCTTTGCACCCCAGTATCTCTACCTGCACATTCATCTTCTGCCGATCTACCATTCCAGTGTTTAATTGCTATATTGTAATTACTTCGCCACCATGGCCTATTTATTTCCTTAACTTACCTCATTTGCACTCATTGTGTATAGACTTTTTGTTTTATTTTGTTCTACTGTATTATTGACTGTATGTTTTGTTTATTCCATGTGTAACTCTGTGTTGTTGTATGTGTTGAATTGCTACGCTTTATCTTGGCCAGGTCGCAGTTGCAAATGAGAACTTGTTCTCAACTAGCCTACCTGGTTAAATAAAGGTGAAATATATATATTTTTAAATCCAGTTGCAGAGGGAGGTGTTTAGTCCCATGTTCCTTATCTTAGTGATAAGTTTTGAGGGTACTATGGTGTTGAACGCTGAGCTGTAGTCAATGAATATCATTCTCACATAAGTGTTCCTTTTGTTCAAGTGGGAAAGGGCAGTGTGGAGTGCAATAGAGATTGCATCATCTGTGGATCTGTTTGGGCGGTATGCAAATTGGAGTGGGTCTATGGTTTCTGGGATAATGGTGTTGATGTGAGCCATTACCAACCTTTCAAAGCACTTAATGGCTATGGATGTGAGTGCTACGGGTCTGTAGTCATTTAGGTAGGTTACCTTTGTGTTCTTGGGCACAGGGACTACACTCTACTATAAAGCCCTGATTGGTGGAGTGCTGCAGAGATGGTTGTACTTCTGCAAGGTTCTCCCATCTCTACAGAGGAACTCTGGAGCTCTGTCAGAGTGACCATTGTTCTTCGTCACCTCTCTAACCAAGGCCCTTCTCCCCCAATTGCTCGGTTCGGCCGGGCGGCCAGCTCTAGGAAGAGTCTTGGTGGTTCCAAACTTCTTCCATTTAAGGATGATGGAGGCCACTGTGTTTTTGGGGACCTTCAATGCTGCAGAAATGTTTTGGTGCCCTTCCCCAGATCTGTGCCTCGACACAATCCTGTCTCAGAACTATATGGACAATTCCTTTGACCTCATGGCTTGGTTTTTGCTCTGAAATGCACTGTCAACTGTGGGACGTTATATAGACAGGTGTATGTCTTTCCAAATCATGTCCAATCAATTGAATTTACCTCCAATCAAGTTGTAGAAACATCTCATGGATGATCAATGGAAACAGGATGCACCTGAGCTCAATTTTAAGTCTCATAGCAAAGGGTCTGAATACTATGTAAATAGGTATTTCTGTTTTTTATTTTTATTTGCAAGAATGTCTAAAAACCTGTTTTCGCTTTGTCATTATGGGGTATTGTGTGTAGATTGATGAGCAAAAACATTTATTGAATCCATTTTAGAATAAGTCTGTCATGCAACAAAATGTGGAAAAAGGGAAGTGGTCTGAATACTTTCTGAACGCACTGTTTACTGTTTCTGTTCTATGTGTATACAGATATGTCATATGTTCATGTTTCCCGTGTGTGTGTGTGTGTGTGTGTATGTGTGTGTGTTCAGAGTGTCCGGTGGACCTGTTCTTTGTTCTGGACACGTCTGAGAGTGTTGCTCTGAGGGCCAAACCTCCCAACTTCTACATCGACCAGATCAAGAGCTTTACTGAACGCTTCATCATGGAGCTCAAGGAGATGTAAGATACACACACACACACACACACACACACACACACACACACACACAGGATGTAACACACACCCTGGCTGTCCATTACAGAACAGTACTGGTTGTCTCATGGCTGTGCTGCTTAAGGCCCAGGTTCCCCTCACATGGAAATAGTTCAGCTAGTCAGTGTTGTTGCTGTGGTAATGTGAAAGCTCTTAGTCAAGTCATCAGTTCACCAGAATAAGACCCTAGATAGTTATTGGAAGAGAGCATGAAGATCTCCGTGCCTTTTCCTCACCCTGGGAAGTTCATCATCACTTATTTCATCTGTAGCCTTTAAAAACTGTTTTCCGAGTCGTAGTGTGAGGACCACACACACCATAGCATCTCATGACTCCAAGTTTACTTCCATTTGACGGTTACTGTACCGCACAAAAATATAAATGAAACATGTTTCATGAGAGGAAATAAAATATCCCATACGCAACAAAAAAAAACATCTGACTTTCTGAATCCATTATATTCCATCTATCTGTGTCCCCTCATCTATCAACCCACAGACTGAATCTGTTATACTCCATCTATCTGTGTCCCCTCATCTATCAGCCCACAGACTGAATCTGTTATACTCCATCTATCTGTGTCCCCTCATCTATCAACCCACAGACTGAATCTGTTATACTCCATCTATCTGTGTCCCCTCATCTATCAGACCACAGACTGAATCTGTTATACTCCATCTATCTGTGTCCCCTCATCTATCAACCCACAGACTGAATCTGTTATACTCCATCTATCTGTGTCCCCTCATCTATCAGCCCACAGACTGAATCTGTTATACTCCATCTATCTGTGTCCCCTCATCTATCAGCCGACAGACTGAATCTGTTATACTCCATCTATCTGTGTCCCCTCATCTATCAGCCCACAGACTGAATCTGTTATACTCCATCTATCTGTGTCCCCTCATCTATCAGCCCACAGACTGAATCTGTTATACTCCATCTATCTGTGTCCCCTCATCTATCAGCCCACAGACTGAATCTGTTATACTCCATCTATCTGTGTCCCCATCATCTATCAGACCACAGACTGAATCTGTTATACTCCATCTATCTGTGTCCCCTCATCTATCAGCCCACAGACTGAATCTGTTATACTCCATCTATCTGTGTCCCCTCATCTATCAACCCACAGACTGAATCTGTTATACTCCATCTATCTGTGTCCCCTCATCTATCAGCCCACAGACTGAATCTGTTATACTCCATCTATCTGTGTCCCCTCATCTATCAGCCCACAGACTGAATCTGTTATACTCCATCTATCTGTGTCCCCTCATCTATCAGCCCACAGACTGAATCTGTTATACTCCATCTATCTGTGTCCCCTCATCTATCAGACCACAGAGTGATGTTCATCTGACACCCTTATTGATGATATTTTTACTAATTCTTTGAGTAATGTGGCTAATGCAGGTATGCATTTCTGACCACTTTCCAACCTTCCACTTCTCTTTGGCAGCTGGAAATCAACAGATGGGAATGATTATAGTAGCATTAAATGTAGAATATTTAACTAAAGTAATTGTGAGCGCTTTAAAATGTTGATTGGGGATATTTAATGGGAAAATGTTTATAATCAGGCTGATGTAGAGCTGCTTACCAGACTTTTCCTCACATCTTTCAATTGTGTATTTCACCATTATTTTCCCTACGTTAAACCACGTAGGAGAGCATCAGAAGGTTCAGGAAACCTTGGTTTACAACCGGTCTCAAAAAATACTCAGTTAAAAGTTGTATAAAATGTTTCTCACATCCCTCTGCACTGAATTCTGCCAATTACAAAAAGTATAAGAACAAATTTACTCACTTACGTCGGATATCCCAAAAATATATTTTACTAACACATTCCCAGAATTCTTAAATAATTTAAAGCCAACTTGGAAAATCATCAATCAACTTTTGAATAAGAAAAAGGCATCTACAACTATCTCATCTCAATATATCTCATCTACAACTATCTCATCTCTAGGTATCTCATCTACAACTATCTCATCTCAATATATCTCATCTACAACTATCTCATCTCTAGGTATCTCATCTACAACTATCTCATCTCTAGGTATCTCATCTACAACTATCTCATCTCAATATATCTCATCTACAACTATCTCATCTCTATGTATCTCATCTACAACTATCTCATCTCAATGTATCTTATCTACAACTATCTGCGTTCTGAGCGTGCGTTCTGAGCCCTCTCCTGTACTCCCTGTTCACCCACGACTGCGTGGCCACACACGCCTCCAACTCAATCATCAAGTTTGCGGACGACACAACAGTGGTAGGCTTGATTACCAACAACGACGAGACGGCCTACAGGGAGGAGGTGAGGGCCCTCGGAGTGTGGTGTCAGGAAAATAACCTCACACTCAACGTCAACAAAACTAAGGAGATGATTGTGGACTTCAGGAAACAGCAGAGGGAACACCCCCATCCACATCGATGGAACAGTAGTGGAGAGGGTAGCAAGTTTTAAGTTCCTCGGCATACACATCACAGACAAACTGAATTGGTCCACTCACACAGACAGCATCGTGAGGAAGGCGCAGCAGCGCCTCTTCAACCTCAGGAGGCTGAAGAAATTCGGCTTGTCACCAAAAGCACTCACAAACTTCTACAGATGCACAATCGAGAGCATCCTGGCGGGCTGTATCACCGCCTGGTATGGCAACTGCACCGCCCTCAACCGTAAGGCTCTCCAGAGGGTAGTGAGGTCTGCACAACGCATCACCGGGGGCAAACTACCTGCCCTCCAGGACACCTACACCACCCGATGCTACAGGAAGGCCATAAAGATCATCAAGGACATCAACCACCCGAGCCACTGCCTGTTCACCCCGCTGTCATCCAGAAGGCGAGGTCAGTACAGGTGCATCAAAGCTGGGACCGAGAGACTGAAAAACAGCTTCTATCTCAAGGCCATCAGACTGTTAAACAGCCACCAACAGTTTACCTAAACCCTCCAATGGAGTCTTCCAGGTCCCAGTTTACCTAAACCCTTCAATGGATTCTACCAGGTCCCAGTTTACCTAAACCCTTCAATGGATTCTACCAGGTCCCAGTTTACCTAAACCCTTCAATGGATTCTACCAGGTCCCATCCTGATGAACCATGAAGACTGGAGGTCAGCCTGATGAACCATGAAGACTGGACTACTCAGTAAATTCCATGGAGACTGGAGGTCAGCCTGATGAACCAAACTACTCAGTAATCTCCTCCATGACGACTGGGGATCAGCCTGATGAACCATGAAGACTGGGGATCAGCCCGATGAACCAAACTACTCAGTAATCTCCTCCATGACGAGGGGACAGCCTGATGAACCATGAAGACTGGGGATCAGCCCGATGAACCAAACTACTCAGTAATCTCCATGGAGACTGGAGGTCAGCCTGATGAACCAAACTACTCAGTAATCTCCATGGAAACTGGGGATCAGCCCGATGAACCAAACTACTCAGTAATCTCCATGAAGACTGGAGGATCAGCCTGATGAACCAAACTACTCAGTAATCTCCATGAAGACTGGGGATCAGCGTGATGAACCAAACTACTCAGTAATCTCCATGAAGACTGGGGATCAGCGTGATGAACCAAACTACTCAGTAATCTCCATGAAGACTGGGGATCAGCCTGATGAACCAAACTACTCAGTAATCTCCATGAAGACTGGGGATCAGCCTGATGAACCAAACTACTCAGTACAAAGCTGTCCTCAAGGCAAATGGTGGTTACTTTAAAGAATATAAAATATATTTTGATGTGTATAACACTACTTTGGTTACTTCATGATTCCATATATGTTATGTCATGGTTTTGATGTCTTCAATATTATTCTTCAATGTAGAAAATAGTTTAAAAAAAGAACAACCCTGGAATGAGTATGTGCGTCCAAGCTTTTGACTGGTACTGTATATTAGTGGTGTGTTTTTCATATCAGCCCTTTTGGGCTTCCAACCTCACCAGCACACCGTCTTTACCTGTTTTTATCTGCACTGTTTTGTCTTTCACTTATTTTCTTTGGTGTGAATAAATAAAACATAAATAAATAAATCAACAACAACAAAAATACTGACTGGTTTTCTGATCCACACCCCTACTTATTTTTTGAAGGTACTGTGTCTGTGACCAACAGATTCATATCTGTTATTCCCACTCAGTTGAAATCCATAGATTAGGGCCTCAAAGATTTATTTCAATTGACTGATATCCTTATATGATCTGTAACTCAGTAAAATATTGTTGCATGTTGCGTTTATATTTTGTTCAGTGTTCAATATATCAATATTTGCGCATAAAGGTGTTTCCAGCGCCATTTCCTGCATAAATAATTGTACAGACACAAAGAATTCCACCATGTCGACAGAGACATTATCGGTCGACATTTCTAACATTTTACCAAAACTTCCTGTTTCCATCCCAGCTGTCGTTTTTATAAGGTATGACTCACATAAAAACTGTTGATGGTAACGTGGTTAGTGATGTGATACAACTTTTCTCTGTGTGTGTTGTTGTTGCTAGGCGCCACCCATGTGACCGGTCCCTGACATGGAACTCTGGAGCGCTGCACTACTCTGATGAGATCATCTTAGTGCGCCAGCTGAGTGACATCGCCACCGAGCGCCAGGCGCTCATCAGTGACATCAAGGGCATCAGCTACATCGGCAAGGGAACACACACTGACTGTGCCATCAAGAGAGGCATCGCTGAGCTGCTCATAGGGTAATACACACACATACACGTCATTAGAAAGGCTCATCAGGATGTCTCCCTTATTCCTCTCTGACCACACCCCTTAACTGTCCCCTGGCCCTGCCCATTAATCACCATTCCCCTCCCTTTCCTCATCTGAATACCTGTCTAATGGTTTCTCTATAGTACCTGTCTAATGGTTTCTCTATAGTACCTGTCTAATGGTTTCTCTATAGTACCTGTCTAATGGTTTCTCTATAGTACCTGTCTAGTGGTTTCTCTATAGTACCCATATAATGGTTTCTCTATAGTACCCATATAATGGTTTCTCTATAGTACCTGTCTAATGGTTTCTCTATAGTACCCATATAATGGTTTCTCTATAGTACCCATATAATGGTTTCTCTATAGTACCCATATAATGGTTTCTCTATAGTACCCATATAATGGTTTCTCTATAGTACCCATATAATGGTTTCTCTATAGTACCCATATAATGGTTTCTCTATAGTACCTGTCTAATGGTTTCTCTATAGTACCTGTCTAATGGTTTCTCTATAGTACCTGTCTAATGGTTTCTCTATAGTACCTGTCTAATGGTTTCTCTATAGTACCTGTCTAATGGTTTCTCTATAGTACCTGTCTAGTGGTTTCTCTATAGTACCTGTCTAATGGTTTCTCTATAGTACCTGTCTAATGGTTTCTCTATAGTACCTGTCTAGTGGTTTCTCTATAGTCCCTGTCTAATGGTTTCTCTATAGTACCTGTCTAGTGGTTTCTCTATAGTACCTGTCTAATGGTTTCTCTATAGTACCTGTCTAATGGTTTCTCTATAGTACCTGTCTAGTGGTTTCTCTATAGTACCTGTCTAGTGGTTTCTCTATAGTACCCATATAATGGTTTCTCTATAGTACCTGTCTAATGGTTTCTCTATAGTACCTGTCTAATGGTTTCTCTATAGTACCCGTCTAGTGGTTTCTCTATAGTACCTGTCTAATGGTTTCTCTCTAGTACCTGTCTAGTGTTTTTTTGTTGCAGTGTGTCTCATTACGTCCCTTTCTATCCGGTGTGTGTGTGTGTGTGTGTTCAGGGGCTCCCACTACCAGGAGAATAAGTACATCGTCGTGGTGACGGACGGTCATCCTCTAACAGGTTACAAGGAGCCCTGTGGGGGGTTACAGGAAGCTGCCAATGAGGCCAGGCACCACGGGGTTAAAGTCTTCTCTGTCGCCATATCACCTGACCAGGAGGTACGACACACACACACACACACACACACACACCCTTTTAACCTGACCATGGTAACAGTATTTCACTCTGTATAGTTTACTCCGCTACTTGGGTCATTTCTCTTCCTCTCTCACCAAGCCCCGCCCCCTGTAACACAAGGAGCGCAGTTGTTGTTGGTTGAGCACGAGATCATTTGCAGACCGTTTGCATGGTCGATGTCTTCAGTCTGCATGGTCGATGTCTTCAGTCTGCATGGTCGATGTCTTCAGTCTGCATGGTCGATGTCTTCAGTCTGCATGGTCGATGTCTTCAGTCTGCATGGTCGGTGTCTTCAGTCTGCATGGTCGATGTCTTCAGTCTGCATGGTCGATGTCTTCAGTCTGCATGGTCGATGTTCTCAGTCTGCATGGTCGATGTCTTCAGTCTGCATGGTCGATGTCTTCAGTCTGCATGGTCGATGCAGCAAATGCAATAATATATTGATGTCATCTATGCAGCTTTCCACTTTGCTTCTTTATAGAAATGCACAAGCATTCTATAACTACTCTATTAGTTTGTGGATGTCACTGTCTGCAAACATCTAGTTCGTCTTTTAGAACATTTCTAAAATAAATAGCCGCTAATGCTAATCGCCCGTTAGCTGGCAAGCTAATAAATGTACTGCGTCAGAGCAAACATAGCTATCTAATACAGTCTGATACCAGTGCTGCTGTAGGCCTAAATCAGCATGTTGGTTGCAGCAACCAACATAGGTTGCATAGATTCCTATAGAGGAATAGGTTAGCTACATGAAGTAAGCCAAAGATTATAGGGGTCCCATGGGAAAGACTGACCAAGACTTTGGTTCCTACCCTGTCACAATAATACCTCCATAGAGATCTTATTAGTATTGGCACTCCCCTGAGAAACACTGGTCATCACTTTGGTTCCTATCCTGTCACATTAACACCTCCATAGAGATCTTATTAGTATTGGCACTCCCCTGGGAAACACTGACCAACCCTTTGGTTCCTATCCTGTCACAATAACTCCTCCATAGAGATCTTAATAGTATTATCACTCCCCTGGGAAACACTGACCAACACTTTGGTTCCTGCCCTGTCACAATAACACCTCCATAGAGATCTTAATAGTATTATCACTCCCCTGGGAAACACTGACCAACACTTTGGTTCCTGCCCTGTCACAATAACACCTCCATAGAGATTATATTAGTAATCTAATTCCTAGTTCTATGAACGCCTCCCTGGCTTTTTCATTGGTTGTCATGTCAAACAACACTGTGTTCAAAGTGCCCACTGTTATTATAATTATATTTTTACTACATAATCATAATAATCATTCTATTTCTATGACTACAGCAGTTCACCCAAGTGTTTTGATCTAAATTGCAAGTCTAATCACAATTGCAATATTTGGTTAAAAATAAAAAGCCTAGATGTATTGCCCATATCATGCAGCCCTACGTGGCAGTATGGAAACTTTAGGAACTTTTGGTTGAAGTTGAATTGAACAGTATAAATCAATCAGAATGGAGTAAGACCCATTGAAATCACGTAGAATGTACCAGTGGGCCCTAGAGAACAAGTATTTGATACACTGCCGCCCTATTTCACCCAGCCCTAGAGACCATATCACCCAGCCCTATTTTCCCATATCTTACAAAGCACCTCTACATGCTTTGTAAGCCCTAGAGACCATATCACCATATCACCCAGCCCTAAAACCTGAGCCCTAAAATCGGCAGTGTATCAAAGAGACCATATCACCCAGCCCTAGAGACCATATCACCCAGTTCTCCCCAGCCCTGAGAGCATATCACCGTGTATCACCCAGCCACCCTGAGGTCACCCAGCCCTAGAGACCAGCCCTAGAGACCATATCACCCAGCCCTAGGGACCATATCACCCAGCCCTAGAGACCAAACCCAGCCCTAGAGACCAGCCCTAGGGACCATATCACCCAGCCTAGAGACCATAGAGACCAATAGAGGCCCTAATGATATGTTATGGTGTTGACTTGATGTTGGTTTAGTTCTACGACACTAATATGATGATTGCTGTAGTTATGTTGATATTGATAACTATGTGGATGTATTTATGATATGTATCGATAACTTAAGGTTACTTGCGTAACCCCGGTTCTCGGATATTATGAGTGAGACGACTCACTGTGAGGGATTCACCAGAACAGGCAAGCCCCATACTATTATGGAGGACTTCTTTCTTCCTACTGCCGCGGATATGGCTGGGACAATGCTGAGGGAAAAGGCCTTAAAAACTATACAGGCAATTTCTTCATCCAACAACACTGTTTGACGACGCATCAGGGACATGGCAGGAGATGCTTTGAAACAATTACTGCTTCGCATTCAAGCCAGTGAATTATATGCGTTACATCTGGATGAGTCAACAGACGTGGTGGGCCTGGCACAGCTCCTGGTATATGTCTGTTAAGTTTTTGGGGGGTCAATTAAGGAAGACATCCTCTTCTGGAAACCAGGACAACATGAGAGGAATGGTCCCGGACAGCTTTGTGACATCAAATGGACTTTGGTGGTCAAGATGTGTTGGTATCTGTATTGATGGCGTAAAAGCCATGGCAGGGAGACATAGTGGAGTGGTAACACGCGTGCAAGCAGTTGCTACCATCGCCACTTGGGTACACTACAGCATCCAACGAGAGGCTCTTGCTGCCAAAGGAATGCCTGACAGCTTGAAAGACGTTTTGGACACTACAGTGTTAACTTCCTGAGTGTAGGAGGCAGTATTTTCGTTTTTGGCTAAAAAACGTACCCATTTGAAACTGCCTATTTCTCAGGCCCAGAAACTAGAATATGCATATAATTTTCAGATTAGGATAGAAAACACTCTAAAGTTTCCAAAACTGTCAAAATATTGTCTGAGTATAACAGAACTGATATTGCAGGCAAAAACCTGAGGAAAATCCAACAAGGAAGCGCTGTTTTTCCTGAAAGCTCTCTGTTGCATTGGATGCCTTGTCTCCATTTAAAGGGATATCACCCAGATTCCTATCCCTATGGCTTCCTCAAGCTGTGAACAGTCTTTAGACATAGTTTCAGGCTTTTATTTTGAAAAATGAGTGAGAAAGAACCCATCTCGTCAGTGGATGGCTGGGTGCCAGCAGAGTTTTTTATGCGCAACAGCCATTTTCTCTCTCTCTCCTATGGAAGAAGCTACATTCCGGTTTACATATTATCGATTATATATTGTAAAAACAACCTGAACAACCTACTATTTGGAATTTTTGTCTGCGAAGTCGTGACCGCTCGAGCCTGTGGATTTCTGAACATAACGCTCCAAACAAAGGGAGGTATTTTGGATATAAAAATAATCTTTATGGAACAAAAGGAACATTTATTGTGTAACTGGGAGTCTCGTGAGTGCAAACATCCGAAGATCATCAAAGGTAAGCGATTTAATCTATTGCTTTTCTGACTTTTGTGACCAATCTACTTGGCTGCTAGGTGTTTGTAATATGTTGTCTACTGAGAGAGATGTTCTTACATAAATGCTTGTTATGCTTTCACTGAAAAGTTGTATTGAAATCTGACACACCAGGTGGATTAACAACAAGCTAAGCTGTGTTTTACTATATCGCACTTGTGATTTCATGAACATTTAATATTTTTAGTCATTTAATTTGAATTTGGCGCTCTGCAATTCAGCAGATGTTGATGAAATTGATCTCGCTAACGGGATGGGTGCGTCAAGAAGTTGTTAAACCAAGGCCCCTGAACTCTCCTGTATTTTCTGCATTACGCAATGATATGGGCAGCGACCATGTAATGCTTTTACAACATACAGAAGTGCGCTGGCTACCTCCAATTTGCTTTAAAGAGATGGGTGGGGCTAAAGCTTAACCTCTCTGACAGTAATGTCCCACCTCGCCAACAGCCAGTGAAATTGCAGGGCGCCAAATTCAAAACAACAAAAATCCCATAATTAAAATTCCTCAAACATACAAGTATTTTACATCATTTTAAAGATAAACTTGTAAATCCAGCCACAGTGTCCGATTTCAAAAAGGTTTACAGCGAAAGCACACCAAACGGTCAGCACCTAGTCACAGAAAAACACAGCCATTTTTCCAGCCAAAGAGAGGAGTTACAAAAAGCAGAAATAGAGATAAAATTAATCACTAACCTTTGATGATCTTCATCAGACAACACTCATAGGACTTTATGTTACACAATACATGTATGTTTTGTTCGATAAAGTTCATATTTATATCCAAAAATCTCAGTTTACATTTGCGCGTTATGTTCAGTAGTTCCAAAACGTCCTGTGATTTTGCAGAGAGCCACATCAATTTACAGAAATACTCATAATAAACATTGCTAAAAGATTCAAGTGCTATGCATGGAATTTTAGATCCACTTCTCCTTAATACAACCGCTGTGTCAGATTTCAAAAAAACTTTACGAAAAAAGCACACCATGCAATAATCTGAGTACAGCGCTCAGACACAAAAACAAGCCATACACATATCCGCCATATTGTGGAGTCAACAGAAGTCAGAAATAGCGTTATAAATATTCACTTACCTTTGATGATCTTCATCAGAATGCACTCCCAGGACTCCCAGTTCCACAATAAATGTTTGGTTTGTTCGATAAAGTCCATAATTTATGTCCAAATACCTCCTTTTTGTTTGCGCGTTTAGCCCAGTAATCCAAATTCACGAGGTGCGATCACTAGGTGCAGACAAAGTCAAAAAGTTCTGTTACAGTCCGTAGAAACATGTCAAACGATGTATAGAATCAATCTTTAGGATGTTTTTAACATAAATCTTCAATAATGTTCCAACCGGAGAATTCCTTTGTCTTTAGAAACGCAATGGAACACAGGTCTCTCTCACGGGTGCGAGCGTGATCTCTATATTGATCTCTGTATTGATCTCTGTATTGATTTCTGCATTGATCTCTGTTTTGATCTCTGTTTTGATCTCTATATTGATCTCTGAAATGATCTCTGTATTGATCTCTGTATTGATCTCTGCATTGATCTCTGTTTTGATCTCTGTATTGATCTCTATATTGATCTCTATATTGATCTCTGAATTGAGCTCTGTATTGATCTCTGTATTGATCTCTGAATTGATCTCTGTATATCTTTATTGATCTCTTTATTGATATCTGTATTGATCTCTTTATTTATCTCTGTATTGATCTCTGTATTGATCTCTGTCTTGATCTCTGTATTGATCTCTGTACTGATCTCTGAATTGATCTCTGTATTGATCTCTGCATTGATCTCTGTTTTGATCTCTATATTGATCTCTGAATTGATCTCTGTATCTCAGTATTGATCTCTGTATTGATCTCTGTATTGATTTATGTATATCTGTATTGATCTCAAAAGGACACCAGACTGTCAGTGATTGCTACAGACCAGAACTACAGACAGAACTTCACAGCAGCTGACAACAGCAGATCCACCCAGCTACAGACCATTCGCAGCATCATAGATATGATCGTACGTATCACACCCCTCCCCTCCCCACACCTTTCCTCTCCTCTCCATATCTCTCCTCCTTTCCTCTCCTCTCCATCTCTCCTCCTTTCCTCTCCTCTCCATATCTCTCCTCCTTTCCTTTCCTCTCCATCTCTCCTCCTTTCCTTTCCTCTCCATATCTCTCCTCCTCTCCTCTCCATATCTCTCCTCCTTTCCTCTCCATATCTCTCCTCCTTTCCTCTCCTCTCCTCTCCTCCTCTCCTCTCCATATCTCTCCTCCTTTCCTCTCCTCTCCATATCTCTCCTCCTCTCCTCTCTTTCTCTCTCCTCTCCATATCTCTCCTCCTTTCCTCTCCTCTCCATCTCTCCTCCTTTCCTCTCCTCCCATATCTCCCTCCTTTCCTCTCCATATCTCTCCTCCTTTCCTCTCCTCTCCATATCTCTCCTCCTTTCCTCTCCTCTCCATATATCTCCTCCTTTCCTCTCCTCCATATCTCTCTCCTTTCTCCATATCTCTCCTCCTTTCCTCTCCTCTCCATATCTCTCCTCCTTTCCTCTCCTCCCCATATCTCTCCTCCTTTCCTCTCCTCTCCATATATCTCCTCCTTTCCTCTCCTCTCCATATCTCTCCTCTTTTCCTCTCCTCTCCATATCTCTCCTCCTTTCCTCTCCTCCATATCTCTCCTCCTTTCCTCTCCTCTCCATATCTCTCCTCCTTTCCTCTCCTCTCCATCTCTCCTCCTTTCCTCTCCTCTCCATATCTCTCCTCCTTTCCTTTCCTCTCCATATCTCTCCTCCTTTCCTTTCCTCTCCATATCTCTCCTCCTCTCCTCTCCATATCTCTCCTCCTTTCCTCTCCTCTCCTCTCTCCTCCTTTCCTTCTCTCCTCTCTATCTCTCCTCCTCTCCTCTCCATATCTCTCCTCCTTTCCTCTCCTCTCCTCTCCATATCTCTCCTCCTCTCCTCTCCATATCTCTCCTCCTTCCTCTCCATATCTCTCCTCTCCATCTCTCCTCCTTTCCTCTCCTCTCCATATCTCTCCTCCTTTCCTCTCCTCCATATCTCTCCTCCTTTCCTCTCCTCTCCATATATCTCCTCCTTTCCTCTCCTCTCCATATATCTCCTCCTTTCCTCTCCTCCATCTCTCATATCTCTCCTCCTTTCCTCTCCTCTCCATATCTCTCCTCCTTTCCTCTCCTCCCCATATCTCTCCTCCTTTCCTCTCCTCTCCATGTCTCCTCCTTTCCTCTCCTCCTCATATCTCTCCTCCTTTCCTCTCCTCTCCATATCTCTCCTCCTTTCCTCTCCTCTCCATATCTCTCCTCCTTTCCTCTCCTCCATATCTCTCCTCCTTTCCTCTCCTCTCCATATCTCTCCTCCTTTCCTCTCCTCTCCATATCTCTCCTCCTTTCCTCTCCTCTCCATATCTCTCCTCCTTTCCTTTATTCCAATGCTTCTCTTCTCTTTCCACCATTCATCTATACCCTCCTCCTCTCATCCTCTCTACTCCCCTCCTCCCTCCCTCTCTACTCTCCTCCCCCCCTCCCTACTCCCCTCCTCTCTTCCTCTCTACTCTCCTCCCTCTCCCTCTCTACTCTCCTCCTCTCTTCCTCTCTACTCTCCCCCTCCCCCTCCCTCTCTACTCCCCTCCTCTCTTCCTCTCTTCCCCTCCTCTCTCCTCTCTACTCCCCTCCTCTCTTCCTCTCTCTCCCCTCCTCTCTTCCTCTCTACTCCCCTCCTCTCTTCCTCTCTACTCCCTCCTCTCTTCCTCTCTCCCCTCCTCTCTTCCTCTCTACTCCCTCCCTCTCCCTCTCTACCTCCTCCTCTCTTCCTCTCTACTCCCCTCCCCCTCCCTCTCTACTCCCCTCCTCTCTTCCTCTCTACTCCCCTCCTCTCTTCCTCTCTCTCCCCTCCCCCTCCCTCTCTACTCCCTCCCTCTTCCTCTCTACTCCCCTCCCCTCCCTCTCTACCCCTCCTCTCTTCCTCTCTACTCCCCTCCCCTCCCTCTCTACTCCCCTCCCCCTCTCTCTCCCCTCCTCTCTTCCTCTCTACTCCCCTCCTCTCTTCCTCTCTACTCCCCTCCCCCTCCCTCTCTACTCTCTCTCCTCTCTTCCTCTCTCTCCCCTCTCTTCCTCTCTACTCCCCTCCCCCTCCCTCTCTACTCCCCTCCTCTCTCCTCTCTTCCCCTCCTCTCTTCCTCTCTCTCCCCTCCCCCTCCCTCTCTACTCCCCTCCCTCTTCCTCTCTATCATTTCTTCCTCTCTATGAGTCCCTCTCCCTCTCTACCTCCTCCTCTCTTCCTCTCTTCCCCTCCCCCTCCCTCTCTACTCCCCCTCTCTTCCTCTCTACTCTCCTCCTCTCTTCCTCTGAGACCCCTCCCTCTCTACTCCCCTCCTGTCTTATGTCTTGTCTTCCTCTCTGACCCTCCCCCTCCCTCTTATTTCTACCTCTAATCCCCTTACTTTCCTCTTTCCCCTCTGTTTGTTGACATTCCTCTCTTCTCTGCTTTTTTCTATTTTTTCCCTCTCAGTGCTGTTCTTTTGACTGCAATGTAAGTAGCCCCCTAAATCCTCTCTATGACCCCCCTTATGACCCTTTTATAACAGGTTGTCCCCCTGTTCTATGAAGGCTCTCTTCCTCTCATTGCAGTATGACCCCCTCCCTTTATAACTTGTAGTGTTCCATGAAGGCTCTCTCCCTCTCTACTCCCCTCCCCTTCCTCTCTACTCTCCTCCCTCTCCCTCTAACTCCCCTTGTAGTGTCCCCTCCCTCTATGAAGGCTCCCTCTTTAGTGACATCCCAGTCCCTCTCCCTATCTACTCCTCTCCCTCTTATAACAGGTTCTAGTGTCCTCCCCTCCCTCTCTGAGTGACATCCCCCTCCCTATCTACCCCCTCCCTCTGACACCTTTATAACCCAGGTTGTAGTGTTCTATCTACTCTCTCTTTACCTGACATCCCCTCCCCCTACCTCTCCCTCTCTACTCCCCTCCCTTATAACAGGTTGTTTCCTCCCCTCCTCTCTCCCTCTCTAGGCCCCTCCCTCTCCTATCATTTTAAAGTGTAAATGAGTCTCTAACCTCTGATCCATTTTCTCTTACAGACCAATGAGACCAAGGATGTGGTATGTCTTGTCTACCTATGTGACATGTTATTTCTACACTAATCATTACTTCCATTTGTCTGTTTGTTGACATTTCTAACTGTGCTTTTTTCTATTTTTTTCAGTGCTGTTCTTTTGACTGCAATGTAAGTAGCCCCTAAATCCCATGACCCCCTTATGACCCCTTTATAACAGGTTGTAGTGTTCTATGAAGGCTCTCTGAGTGACATTGCAGTATGACCCCCTTATGACACCTTTATAACAGGTTGTAGTGTTCTATGAAGGCTCTCTGAGTGACATAGCAGTATGACCGACCCCCTTATGACACCTTTAAAACAGGTTGTAGTGTTCTATGAAGGCTCTCTGAGTGACATAGCAGTACAACCCCTTATGACACCTTTATAACAGGTTGTTGTGTTCTATGAAGGCTCTCTGAGTGACATAGCAGTATGACCCCCTTATGACACCTTTATAACAGGTTGTAGTGTTCCCTCTCTGAGTGACATAGCGGTATGACCCATGATGACATCACTGATGATGTGTTTTGTCTGCAGGCTAAAGGAGGTCCCAAAGGACCAGTAGGAGACCTCGGGTCCAAGGTGGGGCTCACACACACACAAGCACACATGCACGCGCACACACACGAAAACCGGAAGACTTGTGATAGCTCCTAGGTTAATGCCTAGGATTTAGCTCAGTGTGCTAACCTGGTCATTATAGCTAGTGTCTGATTAGCTCCCCAGGTTAATACCTAGGATTTAGCTCAGTGTGCTAACCTGGTCATTATAGCTAGTGACTGATTAGCTCCCCAGGTTAATGCCTAGGCTTTAGCTCAGTGTGCTAACCTGGTCATCATAGCTAGTGTCTGATTAGCTCCCCAGGTTAATGCCTAGGATTTAGCTCAGTGTGCTAACCTGGTCATTATAGCTAGTGTCTGATTAGCTCCCCAGGTTAATGCCTAGGATTTAGCTCAGTGTGCCAACCTGGTCATCATAGCTAGTGTCTGATTAGCTCCCCAGGTTAATGCCTAGGATTTAGCTCAGTGTGCTAACCTGGTCATTATAGCTAGTGTCTGATTGTTGTTGTCATTGTGTATTATTGTTCTTGAATTCTAATGCTCCACTCCTCTCTCCTCCCTCTCCTCCTCTCACTTCCTCTCTCCACCTCTCTTCCTCTCTCCTCTCTCCTCCCTCTTTCTCTCCTCTCTTCCTGCAGGGTGAAACAGGTAGACAGGGGATGCCAGGCGAGAAGGGAGACATCGGGGTAGAGGTGAGTACCTGTGAACACACACAGGTCTGCTATTAACCCCAAAAATCTGCTATGTTATTAACCTATAGAATCAGGTCTGTTATTAACCTATAGAATCAGGTATGTTATTAACCTATAGAATCAGGTCTGTTATTAACCTATAGAATCAGGTATGTTATTAACCTATAGAATCAGGTCTGTTATTAACCCATAGAATCAGGTCTGTTATTAACCTATAGAATCAGGTCTGTTATTAACCTATAGAATCAGGTATGTTATTAACCCATAGAATCAGGTCTGTTATTAACCTATAGAATCAGGTACGTCATTAACCTATAGAATCAGGTACGTTATTAACCTATAGAATCAGGTCTGTTATTAACCTATAGAATCAGGTCTGTTATTAACCTATAGAATCAGGTCTGTTATTAACCTATAGAATCGGGTCTGTTATTAACATATAGAATCGGGTCTGTTATTAACCTATAGAATCGGGTCTGTTATTAACCTATAGAATCGGGTCTGTTATTAACCTATAGAATCAGGTCTGTTATTAACTTATAGAATCAGGTCTGTTATTAACCTATAGAATCAGGTATGTTATTAACCTATAGAATCAGGTCTGTTATTAACCTATAGAATCAGGTCTGTTATTAACCTATAGAATCAGGTCTGTTATTAACCTATAGAATCAGGTCTGTTATTAACCTATAGAATCAGGTCTGTTATTAACCTATAGAATCAGGTCTGTTATTAACCTATAGAATCAGGTCTGTTATTAACCTATAGAATCAGGTATGTTATTAACCTATAGAATCAGGTATGTTATTAACCTATATAATCAGGTATGTTATTAACCTATAGAATCAGGTCTGTTATTAACCTATAGAATCAGGTCTGTTATTAACCTATAGAATCAGGTATGTTATTAA
>NC_056438.1:84030592-84060592 GCF_018296145.1 Oncorhynchus tshawytscha
AAGTATTCACACTTTACTACTACTACACTGTGTGTCTGTGTGTCTGTATCTATGGGTCTGTGTGTCTGTGTGTCTGTGTGTCTGTATCTGTGTGTCTGTGTGTCTGTGTGTCTGTATCTGTGGGTCTGTGTGTCTGTGTGTCTGTGGGTCTGTGTGTCTGTGTGTCTGTATCTGTGGGTCTGTGTATGTGTGTGTCTGTGTGTCTGTATCTGTGGGTCTGTGTATCTGTGGGTCTGTGTGTCTGTATCTGTGTGTCTGTGTGTCTGTATCTGTGGGTCTGTGTGTGTGTGTGTCTGTGTGTCTGTGTATCTGTATCTGTGGGTCTGTGTGGCTGTGTGTCTGTATCTGTAGGTCTGTGTGTCTGTGTGTCTGTATCTGTGGGTCTGTGTGTCTGTACCTGTGGGTCTGTGTGTCTGTGTGTCTGTGTATCTGTGTATCTGTGTGTCTGTGTATCTGTGTATCTGTGTGTCTGTGTGTCTGTGTGTCTGTGTGTCTGTGTGTCTGTGTATCTGTGTGTCTGCGTGTCTGTGTATCTGTGTGTCTGTGTGTCTGTGTATCTGTGTGTCTGTGTATCTGTGTATCTGTGTGTCTGTGTGTCTGTGTGTCTGTGTGTCTGTGTATCTGTGTGTCTGCGTGTCTGCGTGTCTGCGTGTCTGCGTGTCTGTGTGTCTGTGTGTCTGTGTATCTGTGTATCTGTGTGTCTGTGTGTCTGTGTGTCTGTGTATCTGTGTGTCTGTGTATCTGTGTGTCTGTGTGTCTGCGTGTCTGTGTTAACTTCTGTTTATTCTCCTTCAGGGAACCCCAGGAGAGAAAGGAGAACAAGGAACCCGTGGAAACAGGGGACCAAGAGGAGATTTGGTGAGTGATGATGATGTCCTTGAGCAAGGCAAATGATCTGGGGCAGGGATGATTTGGGGGGCTCAGTCGGGGTCTCAACTTCCTGTTGACAGTTAGAATACACACGGTGACATTTAGAAATGTGGTTTTCCATTAGCCCATATCAGCAAAACAAAATGTGATTGGTCAATTAGTCTAGCGGCCAGCTATCTAAACTGGTTGAATTACCGACCGGGGTGGGGCCCATTGATCATCAGTTGTCATTTAAAACCTGGAAACATTTGCCTCCCCCTGTGGCAAAATGTGTAGCATTTCAGGAAATGAATTTTAAAGCATTAATGTTTTCTCTTGGATGTCACGAGGGGGGGGGGTTGGATGTGGGTACACAGACCCACAAGCTACTGCGGCCCCTCATGATGAGTTCTGTTTTTTGTGGCCCCTACCCCCCGATCAAAGTTGCCCCTCCCTAATCTAGGGAGTTGAAAGCTAGCCTGGTTACCATTCTCTTTAGCTAACGTTCCACTCCATGAAGTCCGTGCAAATCACAGAAGTGGTGATGATGATGATGATGATGAAGGTGTGTGTTGACTGATGTCTTCTGTCCCTTCAGGGTGACCCAGGACCTCGTGGAGATCAGGGCAGAGAGGGTTCATCTGGAGCCAATGGAGAGCCTGTATGTACCATAGTTCTAAAACAACATTAAAAACCCTTCATCAATAGTAGCTTACTAGGTTAACTCTAAGGCTGCTTACTAGGTTAACTCTAAGGCTGCTTACTAGGTTAAATCTAAGGCTGCTTACTAGGTTAACTCTAAGGCTGCTTACTAGGTTAACTCTAAGGCTGCTTACTAGGTTAACTCTAAGGCTGCTTACTAGGTTAACTCTAAGGCTGCTTACTAGGTTAACTCTAAGGCTGCTTACTAGGTTAACTCTAAGGCTGCTTACTAGGTTAACTCTATGGCTGCTTACTAGGTTAACTCTAAGGCTGCGCGGTGAGACAGAGCCGCATGAAAACATACGAAGTCGGATACACATTCATCATTGTCCGCTTTTGTCTGTAAAAAATGTAATGTAAGTTGCATATGAACAAAGGCCGATATATTCTTGTTCATCGTCCGTCAACAGATGACTCCTAATTATCGGACATCAAATCTTTGTCTAAGAGGTATATCTGGGTTGCTTAGCTATTGCATTACAGTGCAGAATGTGGTGGTATTATTATCAATCATGTTCTCGGTGACCACTAGCATTACGAGGGGAAAGGAACACACGGTCAAAAGACATGTTCATTTTGGCATAGTTCTTTCACCCGGTAGAGAGGGAGAGTGAGTCAGAGGGGAAAGTGTGAGTCTAGAAGTTCCCTGTAAAAACAGAAGCCGAGATGGAACTCTGTCCAGCTTTCTACCAGTTTCTCTCTCTCTCTGTCTCTGTCTCTGTCTCTCTCTCTCTCTCTCTCTCTCTCTCTCTCTGTCTCTCTCTCTCTCTCTGTCTCTCTATCTCTCTCAATATATCTCTCAATTCAATTCACTTCTCCCTCCCTCCCTCCCTCCCTCCCTCCCTCCCTCCCTCCCTCCCTCCCTCCCTCCCTCCCTCCCTCCCTCCCTCCCTCCCTCCCTCCCTCCCTCCCTCCCTCCCTCCCTCCCTCCCTCCCTCTCCTCTCTCTCCCTGCCTCTCTCTCTCTGTCTCTCTCTCTCTCTGTCTCTCTCTCTCTCTCTCAATCTCCCTCCCTCTCTCTCCCTCCCTCTCTCTCTCCCTCTCTCTCCCTCCCTCCCTCCCTCCCTCTCTCTCTCTCTCTCTCTCTCTCTGCCTCTCTCTCTGTCTCTCTCTCCCTCTCTCTCTCTCTCTCTCTCTCTCTCTCTCTCTCTCAATTCACTTCCTCCCTCTCCCTCCCTCCCTCCCTCCCTCCTCCCTCCCTCCCTCCTCCCTCCCTCCCTCCCTCCCTCCCTCCCTCCCTCCCTCCCTCCTCTCCTGCCTCTCTCTCCCTGCCTCTCTCTCTCTGTCTCTCTCTCTCTCTGTCTCTCTCTCTCTCTCTCTCTCTCTCCCTCCCTCCCTCTCTCTCTCTCTCCCCCCCTCCCTCCCTCTCTCTCTCTCTCTCTCAATTCAATCCCTCCCTCCCTCTCTCTCTCTCTCTCTCTCCCTCCCTCCCTCCCTCTCTCTCTGTCTCTCTCTGTCTCTCTCTCTCTTTTCTGTCTTTCTCTCTCACACACACACTTTCCCCTGACTTAGCCTTTCTAATGTGTGTCTGTGACCATCCAATAAGACAGGGCGTATTATGATCATTATAACCGTTAGCGCTGTTGAATATTAGTGTAACCATAGAAACCAACCTACCTCTGTGATGCCGTGCCTCTCTCTGAATGGCTGCTTTGTGCTTTAGGTCCTCTCCTCATCAAATCCTAATGAACAGAACAAACATGAAATAAACCACACTCACACATCGGGTCTGTGTCTAATAAATCCATTGAATAAACACCATCACAATAGATTCATGATTTATTTTAGGTCTAAAGAAAATGTATTTCATGTCCCACTGTATGTTATCTGGCTATTCTCCCTGCTATAGGCTGTAGGCTTGTTCATTTATCAGACTAGATACTGTATGTTATCTGGCTATAGACTCTAGGCTTGTTCATTTATCAGACTAGATACTGTATGTTATCTGGCTATAGGCTTGTTCATTTATCAGACTAGATACTGTATGTTATCTGGCTATTCTCCCTGCTATAGACTGTAGGCTTGTTCATTTATCAGACTAGATACTGTATGTTATCTGGCTATTCTCCCTGCTATAGACTGTAGGCTTGTTCATTTATCAGACTAGATACTGTATGTTATCTGGCTATTCTCCCTGCTATAGACTGTAGGCTTGTTCATTTATCAGACTAGATACTGTATGTTATCTGGCTATAAACTGTAGGCTTGTTCATTTCGCTGACTAGATACTGTATGTTATCTGGCTATAGACTGCAGGCTTGTTCATTTATCAGACTAGGTACTGTATGTTATCTGGCTATAGACTGTAGACTTATTCATTTATCAGACTAGATACTGTGTGTGTGTGTGTGTGTGTGTGTGTGTGTGTGTGTGTGTGTGTGTGTGTGTGTGTGTGTGTGTGTGTGTGTGTGTACAGTATGTTCTAAGCGTAGTCTTGTGTGTTCCAGGGCGACATCGGCAGGGCGGGGTCTCCAGGATACAGAGGAGATGAGGGCGCCCCGGGCCAGAGGTGAGGCATCTAGTTCATCTGTTTATTCATTCTGGCATCTAGTTAGTAATACATGTATTTATCTCACACACATTCATCACTGTGTTGGAAAAGTTTAAGGCTTTGTCAAATCTTATTTTCCATCTGATATTGGGATATTGATCAAAGTGTGTGTTTAAATGTGGTCAGGAAGTCTCAGAGGAGAACGACTGCTCCCTGTCATTGAAGCCACCGAAGTTCTTGGTCGATCGCGGTACTGCAGGCATTGTTAGCAGAAAACAGGATCCTGCATTATAGCGAATGGAAAAATGCATCCTTGTGTTAATAAAAAATGTTTCACAGACAATGATGGTACCAATAACTGCTTTTAATAACTTATTTTATGTCATTGAACCGATTATTTTAAAATCGCACACAGAATAATTTAATTAAGGATCATTTAGTTATTAATGGCAGCCTGCAGTACCCCTGTCGGCCTTCAACTTGAGTTACTCAAATAGAGGGGGCAGCACTGAGCTAGCCAACAGCTTTACGTCTTGCAGTAGCTCAAACTTCGCATGTTATGATGCCATCTTAACTGACTTAATTTGGCTTCAATGCGCTGTTGAGTCTACACATTGGAATGAAGGGTGTCACATGATCAATGGGATGAACATTGGGAAGTCTTCATCGGATGAAGTTCAGCCATTAACCTCTGACCTACATTTCCTACATTGTCTTATCTAAACTACATTTCCCATCTGTCTCTTATCTAAACTACATTTCCCATCTGTCTCTTATCTAAACTACATTTCCCATCTGTCTCTTATCTAAACTACATTTCCTATCTGTCTCTTATCTAAACTACATTTCCCATCTGTCTCTTATCTAAACTACATTTCCCATCTGTCTCTTATCTAAACTACATTTCCCATCTGTCTCTTATCTAAACTACATTTCCTATCTGTCTCTTATCTAAACTACATTTCCTATCTGTCTCTTATCTAAACTACATTTCCCATCTGTCTCTTATCTAAACTACATTTCCTATCTGTCTCTTATCTAAACTACATTTCCCATCTGTCTCTTATCTAAACTAAATTTCCTATCTGTCTCCGAAATCTAAAATATTTTTCCTATCTGCCTCTTATTTCCCAGGGCCCCAAAGGACCAAGAGGGATCAAAGGAGCTCCCGGAGACAGAGGCCAGATCGGAGCGAGGGTGAGAGAGAGAGCAAGAGGGGGAGTGCGGGGTGCTGGAGGAGAGGGAGAGGAGTGTGTACAGTGTGTGAGTAAGAAAGAGAGAAAGAAAGAGAGATGGCTGAAGTTTTCTGTCTCTTCTATTCCAGGGAGAAGATGGTGCACCTGGAAATGGAACTGAGGGTTGTCATGGTTTCCAGGTACAATTGTGTGACGTGATGTATTGTTGTTTGGGTTTATAATAATGTTTGTCTGTGTGTGTGTGTGTGTGTGTGTGTGTGTGTGTGTGTATATACTGTGTGTGTGTGAGCGTTTGTCTGTGTGTGTGTGTGTGTGTGTGTGTGTGTGTGTGTGTGTGTGTGTGTGTGTGTGTGTGTGTGGGAGTGTATATACAGTGTGTGTGTGCGCGCGTTTGTCTATGTGTGTGCGTGCGTGGATGTATGTACAGTGTGCGTGTGTGTTGTTCGGCCGGGTCTCTCTCTCACGTGTGTTTGTCTCTTTCCTCTCTCAGGGTTACCCCGGCCCTCGAGGAGATATTGGAGAGCCGGTGAGTTCATGGCCTTTCACCTTTAAGCTCTCACCTCTGAATCAGGACCAATGCGTGACTCACACTATCACAACTGAGACAATGAGTCATGGTGACTAGTGTTACTGGAACAATGAGTCATGATGACTAGTGTTACTGGAACAATGAGTCATGATGACTAGTGTTACTGAAACAATGAGTCATGATGACTAGTGTTACTGAAACAATGAGTCATGATGACTAGTGTTACTGGAACTATGAGTCATGATGACTAGTGTTACTGGAACAATGAGTCATGATGACTAGTGTTACTGGAACAATGAGTCATGATGACTAGTGTTACTGAAACAATGAGTCATGATGACTAGTGTTACTGGAACTATGAGTCATGATGACTAGTGTTACTGGAACAATGAGTCATGATGACTAGTGTTACTGGAACAATGAGTCATGATGACTAGTGTTACTGGAACAATGAGTCATGATGACTAGTGTTACTGGAACAATGAGTCATGATGACTAGTGTTACTGGAACTATGAGTCATGATGACTAGTGTTACTGGAACAATGAGTCATGATGACTATGACTAGTGTTACTGGAACAATGAGTCATGATGACTAGTGTTACTGGAACAATGAGTCATGATGACTAGTGTTACTGGAACAATGAGTCATGATGACTAGTGTTACTGGAACAATGAGTCATGATGACTAGTGTTACTGAAACAATGAGTCATGATGACTAGTGTTACTGGAACAATGAGTCATGATGACTAGTGTTACTGGAACAATGAGTCATGATGACTAGTGTTACTGGAACAATGAGTCATGGTGACTAGTGTTACTGGAACTGAAACAATGAGTCATGGTGACTAGTGTTACTGGAACTGAAACAATGAGTCATGCTGACTAGTGTTACTGGAACTGAAACAATGAGTCATGCTGACTAGTGTTACTGGAACTGAAACAATGAGTCATGCTGACTAGTGTTACTGGAACTGAAACAATGAGTCATGCTGACTAGTGTTACTGGAACTGAAACAATGAGTCATGCTGACTAGTGTTACTGGAACTGAAACAATGAGTCATGCTGACTAGTGTTACTGGAACTGAAACAATGAGTCATGCTGACTAGTGTTACTGGAACTGAAACAATGAGTCATGCTGACTAGTGTTACTGGAACTGAAACAATGAGTCATGCTGACTAGTGTTACTGGAACTGAAACAATGAGTCATGCTGACTAGTGTTACTGGAACTGAAACAATGAGTCATGCTGACTAGTGTTACTGGAACTGAAACAATGAGTCATGCTGACTAGTGTTACTGGAACTGAAACAATGAGTCATGCTGACTAGTGTTACTGGAACTGAAACAATGAGTCATGCTGACTAGTGTTACTGGAACTGAAACAATGAGTCATGCTGACTAGTGTTACTGGAACTGAAACAATGAGTCATGCTGACTAGTGTTACTGGAACTGAAACAATGAGGAACTGTTTCCTGTCCCTGACCACGAGGGATTGTTTCCAGTCCCTGACCACGAGGGGCTGTTTCCTGTCCCTGACTGTGAGAAACTGTTCCCAGTCCCTGACCACGAGGGGCTGTTTCCAGTCCCTGACCATGAGGGATTGTTTCCAGTCCCTGAACATGAGGAACTGTTTCCAGTCCCTGACCATGAGGAACTGTTTCTAGTCCCTGACCATGAGGAACTGTTTCCCAGTCCCTGACCCTGAGGAACTGTTTCCAGACCCTGACCATGAGGAACTGTTTCCCTGACCATGACCCTGAGAAACTGTTCCCAGTCCCTGACCACGAGGGGCTGTTTCCAGTCCCTGACCATGAGGGATTGTTTCCAGTCCCTGAACATGAGGAACTGTTTCCAGTCCCTGACCATGAGGAACTGTTTCCCAGTCCCTGACCCTGATGAACTGTTTCCAGTCCCTGACCCTGAGGAACTGTTTCCAGTCCCTGACCCTGAGGAACTGTTTCCAGTCCCTGACCATGAGGAACTGTTTCCCAGTCATTGACCATGAGGAACTGTTTCAGACCCTGACCCTGAGGAACTGTTTCCAGTCCCTGACCATGAGGAACTGTTTCCCAGTCCCTGACCCCGAGGAACTGTTTCCAGACCCTGACCCTGGGGAACTGTTTCCAGTCCCTGACCATGAGGAACTGTTTCCCAGTCCCTGACCATGAGGAACTGTTTCCAGACCCTGACCATGAGGAACTGTTTCCCTGACCATGACCATAAGGAACTGTTTCCCTGACCATGACCAGGAGGAACTGTTTCCCTGACCATGAGGAACTGTTTCCCTGACCATGAGGAACTGTTTCCCTGACCATGACCAGGAGGAACTGTTTCCCTGACCACGAGGAACTGTTTCCCTGACCACGAGGAACTGTTTCCCAGTCCCTGACCCTGAGGAACTGTTTCCCAGTCCCTGACCCTGAGGAACTGTTTCCCAGTCCCTGACCCTGAGGAACTGTTTCCCTGACCCTGACCATGAGGAACTGTTTCCCTGACCCTGACCATGAGGAACTGTTTCCCTGACCCTGACCATGAGGAACTGTTTCCCTGACCCTGACCATGAGGAACTGTTTCCCTGACCCTGACCATGAGGAACTGTTTCCCAGTCCCTGACCCTGAGGAACTGTTTCCCTGACCCTGACCATGATGAACTGTTTCCCTGACCCTGACCATGAGGAACTGTTTCCCTGACCCTGACCATGAGGAACTGTTTCCCTGACCCTGAACATGAGGAACTGTTTCCCTGACCCTGACCATGAGGAACTGTTTCACTCTTTTCCCACATAGTGCACTGCTCTGTGGACCAGAACCTTAAGTATGGAATAGGGTCCATTAATCTGTGTGTGGTGGGAAACAACCGTCTTCATCTCAGACATGACGATTGGCCACTTTTGTTTGGTCTGGTCCGCTAGCTATTGACTGAATTATCCAGAGGTTTCCATGATTAAATTATCCAGAGGTTTCTGACCCCTGGCTTTTGACCTATAGGGTGGAAAGGGAACGCCAGGACCTAAAGGAGATGACGGAGAGCCTGGAGACGCTGGCCTGGACGTGAGTCACACCATCTCTCTCTCTCTCTCTCTCTCTATATATATATATATATATATTCCTTTCTATTACTCTATGCAGCGCTCTAAAGTGAGACCAATCTGGTTGCATGTGTGACAAAATATTTTGCTTTGCGAACATGATTAGTATTTTATGTGACTAGGAAAACAATCTCTCAGATAGTAATTGTTGTAATGATGAGGCTTCGCTGTACCTTAGTTTCAAAGTGAGTGCAGATTTGATTGCGTCATGGTTGTGCCCAATGCATTATATATACACTAGATGACGGACAAGAGGCACTGTTTGGAAGCCACCGTGCCTCCAACTTGGCTCTCCCCTCACCATTGTAAAGAATATGTTGGAAGCTATAGAAATCCATTTATTAATGTCTACATTTATTCTATTACAGACACCTTAATGCATTAGAAACAAACAACTATGAGAAGTAGACATTGTTCTAAAGCCCAATGCTCTGACCTACTACAGGAGCTATGTTGGTCTATTGTTCTTCAAACAACGTGTTGGCCAACCTTCTCAAACTCCTACTCATAGTGGAGGTACTCCCACAATAAATGGCATTTGTACCACATACAAGTTCAAGTATTGGACTCTTCAGACAACACACTAATCCCATTCCATTACCTTTTTATAGCTGTTTGTTACGTAATATGAAAGCAACCTTTGCTCTACTTACAAGACCATCATGCTTGTTTGAGCTGTGTTGTCTTGTAGTAATGTGGTACCTGCTTTTTTTTTGCATTTGCGAATTGCGTTTTTGAGATCAAAGCGAGCCGCATGGGCACACTTGTGACCAACCGGCTTGATTTGTTCTTACGTAGAAAAGGGCCTCCTGAGTGGCGCAGTGGTCTAAGGCACTGCATCACAGTGCTTGAGGCGTCACTACAGACCCAGGTTCGATCCCTGGCTGTGTCACAACCGGACGTGACCGGGAGTCCCATAGGGTGGCTCACAATTGGCCCATCGTCATCTGGGTTTGGCTGCGGGGGCTTTGCTTGGCTCATCGCGCTCTAGGGACTCCTTGTGGCGGGCCGGGGGGCCTGCAGGCTGACCCCGGTCGTCAGTTGAACGGTGTTTCCTCTGACACATTGGTGCAGCTTGCTTTTAGGTTAAGGGGGCGGGTGTTAAGAAGTGCGGTTTGGCGGGTCATGTCCCGTAGGGTTACTGCAGTTTAAAAGCAAGCAGTAACACAATATACAGGGGTACCAGGTTAGTAATGAGGCTATATACAGTGGTACCAGGTAGTAATGAGGCTGTATACAGGGGGTACAGGTTAGTAATGAGGCTATATACAGGGGGTACAGGTAGTAATGAGGCTATATACAGGGGTACCAGGTAGTAATGAGGCTTTATACAGGGGTACCAGGTTAGCAATGAGGCTATATACAGGGGTATCAAGTTAGTAATGAGGCTATATACAGGGGTACAGGTTAGTAATGAGGCTATATACAGGGGTATCAGGTTCGTAATGAGGCTATATACAGGGGGTACAGGTTAGTAATGAGGCTATATACAGGGGTATCAGGTTAGTAATGAGGCTATATACAGGGGTACAGGTTAGTAATGAGGCTATATACAGGGGTATCAGGTTAGTAATGAGGCTATATACAGGGGTATTAGGTAGTAATGAGGCTATATACAGGGGTATCAGGTTAGTAATGAGGCTATACACAGGGGTACCAGGTAGTAATGAGGCTATATACAGGGAGTACAGGTTAGTAATGAGGCTATATACAGGGAGTACAGGTTAGTAATGAGGCTATATACAGGGGTATCAGGTAGTAATGAGGCTATATACAGGAGTACAGGTTAGTAATGAGGCTATATACAGGGGTACCAGGTAGTAATGAGGCTATATACAGGAGTACAGGTTAGTAATGAGGCTATATACAGGGGTACCAGGTAGTAATGAGGCTATATACAGGGAGTACAGGTTAGTAATGAGGCTATATACAGGGGTACCAGGTAGTAATGAGGCTATATACAGGGAGTACAGGTTAGTAATGAGGCTATATACAGGGAGTACAGGTTAGTATTGAGGCTATATACAGGGGGTACAGGTAGTAATGAGGCTATATAATGGGTACCAGGTTAGTAATGAGGCTTTATACAGGGGTATCAGGTAGTAATGAGGCTAATACAGGGGTACCAGGTAGTAATGAGGCTATATACAGGGGTACCAGGTAGTAATGGGAGTACAGGTTAGTAATGAGGCTATACACAGGGAGTACAGGTAGTAATGAGGCTATATACAGGGAGTACCAGATACTAATAAGGCTATATACAGGGGTACCAGGCACAGCGAGTACTGGTACAGATTTGATGTGCTGTAGTACAGGTTAGTAATGAGGCTATATACAGGGGGTACTTGAACCGAGTTGATGTGCTGTAGTACAGGTTAGTAATGAGGCTATATACAGGGGTACCAGGTAGTAATTAGGCTATATACAGGGGTACCAGGTAGTAATGAGGCTATATACAGGGGGTACATGTAGGTATGAGGCTATATACAGGGGTACCAGGTAGCAATGAGGCTATATACAGGGAGTACCAGATATGAATGAGGCTTTATACAGGGGTACCAGGTACAGGGAGTACTGGTACCGATTTGATGTGCTGTAGTACAGGTTAGTAATGAGGCTATATACAGGGGGTACTTGAACCGAGTTGATGTGCTGTAGTACAGGTTAGTAATGAGGCTATATACAGGGGTATCAGGTTCGTAATGAGGCTATATACAGGGGGTACAGGTTAGTAATGAGGCTATATACAGGGGTATCAGGTTAGTAATGAGGCTATATACAGGGGTATCAGGTTAGTAATGAGGCTATATACAGGGGTATCAGGTTAGTAATGAGGCTATATACAGGGGTATCAGGTTAGTAATGAGGCTATATACAGGGGTATCAGGTTAGTAATGAGGCTATATACAGGGGTATCAGGTTAGTAATGAGGCTATATACAGGGGTATCAGGTTAGTAATGAGGCTATATACAGGGGGTACAGGTTAGTAATGAGGCTATATACAGGGTATCAGGTTAGTAATGAGGCTATATACAGGGGTATCAGGTAGTAATGAGGCTATATACAGGTGTATCAGGTTAGTAATGAGGCTATACAGGGGTATCAGGTTAGTTATGAGGCTATAGACAGGGGTATCAGGTAGTAATGAGGCTATATACAGGGGTTTCAGGTTAGTAATGAGGCTATATACAGGGGTATCAGGTTAGTAATGAGGCTATATACAGGGGGTACTTGAACCGAGTTGATGTGCTGTAGTACAGGTTAGTAATGAGGCTATATACAGGGGTACCAGGTAGTAATTAGGCTATATACAGGGGTACCAGGTAGTAATGAGGCTATATACAGGGGGTACATGTAGGTATGAGGCTATATACAGGGGTACCAGGTAGCAATGAGGCTATATACAGGGAGTACCAGATATGAATGAGGCTTTATACAGGGGTACCAGGTACAGGAGTACTGGTACCGATTTGATGTGCTGTAGTACAGGTTAGTAATGAGGCTATATACAGGGGGTACTTGAACCGAGTTGATGTGCTGTAGTACAGGTTAGTAATGAGGCTATATACAGGGGTATCAGGTTAGTAATGAGGCTATATACAGGGGTATCAGGTTAGTAATGAGGCTATATACAGGGGTATCAGGTTAGTAATGAGGCTATATACAGGGGTATCAGGTTAGTAATGAGGCTATATACAGGGGTATCAGGTTAGTAATGAGGCTATATACAGGGGTATCAGGTTAGTAATGAGGCTATATACAGGGTATCAGGTTAGTAATGAGGCTATATACAGGGGTATCAGGTTAGTAATGAGGCTATATACAGGGGTATCAGGTTAGTAATGAGGCTATACAGGGGTATCAGGTTAGTAATGAGGCTATAGACAGGGGTATCAGGTAGTAATGAGGCTATATACAGGGTTTCAGGTTAGTAATGAGGCTATATACAGGGGTATCAGGTTAGTAATGAGGCTATATACAGGGGGTACTTGAACCGAGTTGATGTGCTGTAGTACAGGTTAGTAATGAGGCTATATACAGGGGTACCAGGTAGTAATTAGGCTATATACAGGGGTACCAGGTAGTAATGAGGCTATATACAGGGGGTACATGTAGGTATGAGGCTATATACAGGGGTACCAGGTAGCAATGAGGCTATATACAGGGAGTACCAGATATGAATGAGGCTTTATACAGGGGTACCAGGTACAGGAGTACTGGTACCGAGTTTATATGCTGTAGTACAGGTTAGTAATGAGGCTATATACAGGGGTACTGGTACCAAGTTGATGTGCTGTAGTACAGGTTAGTAATGAGGCTATATACAGGGGGTACAGGTTAGTAATGAGGCTATATACAGGGGTACAGGTTAGTAATGAGGCTATATACAGGGGTATCAGGTTAGTAATGAGGCTATATACAGGGGTATCAGGTTAGTAATGAGGCTATATACAGGGGTATCAGGTTAGTAATGAGGCTATATACAGGGGTATAAGGTTAGTAATGAGGCTATATACAGGGGTATCAGGAGTAATGAGGCTATATACAGGGGTATCAGGTTAGTAATGAGGCTATATACAGGGGTATCAGGTTAGTAATGAGGCTATATACAGGGGTATCAGGTTAGTAATGAGGCTATATACAGGGGTATCAGGTTAGTAATGAGGCTATATACAGGGGTATCAGGTTAGTAATGAGGCTATATACAGGGGTATCAGGTTAGTAATGAGGCTATATACAGGGGTATCAGGTTAGTAATGAGGCTATATACAGGGGTATCAGGTTAGTAATGAGGCTATATACAGGGGGTACTTGAACCGAGTTGATGTGCTGTAGTACAGGTTAGTAATGAGGCTATATACAGGGGTACCAGGTAGTAATTAGGCTATATACAGGGGTACCAGGTAGTAATGAGGCTATATACAGGGGGTACATGTAGGTATGAGGCTATATACAGGGGTACCAGGTAGCAATGAGGCTATATACAGGGAGTACCAGATATGAATGAGGCTTTATACAGGGGTACCAGGTACAGGGAGTACTGGTACCGAGTTTATATGCTGTAGTACAGGTTAGTAATGAGGCTATATACAGGGGGTACTGGTACCAAGTTGATGTGCTGTAGTACAGGTTAGTAATGAGGCTATATACAGGGGGTACAGGTTAGTAATGAGGCTATATACAGGGGTACAGGTTAGTAATGAGGCTATATACAGGGTATCAGGTTAGTAATGAGGCTATATACAGGGTATCAGGTTAGTAATGAGGCTATATACAGGGGTATCAGGTTAGTAATGAGGCTATATACAGGGGTATCAGGTTAGTAATGAGGCTATATACAGGGGTATAAGGTTAGTAATGAGGCTATATACAGGGGTATCAGGTTAGTAATGAGGCTATATACAGGGGTATCAGGTTAGTAATGAGGCTATATACAGGGGTATCAGGTTAGTAATGAGGCTATATACAGGGGTACAGGTTAGTAATGAGGCTATATACAGGGGTATCAGGTTAGTAATGAGGCTATATACAGGGGTATCAGGTTAGTAATGAGGCTATATACAGGGGTATCAGGTTAGTAATGAGGCTATATACAGGGGTATCAGGTTAGTAATGAGGCTATATACAGGGGTATCAGGTTAGTAATGAGGCTATATACAGGGGTACCAGGTTAGTCAAGGTAATATGCACATGTATGTAGGGGCAGTCAGGGTCGATAATAAACAGAGTTGCTGCAGTGTATGTGAAGAGTGAGAAAGAGTGTCTGTGTGTGTGTGTGTGTGTGTGTGTGTGTGTGTGTGTGTGTGTGTGTGTGTGTGTGTGTGTGTGTGTGTGTGTGTGTGTGTGTGTGTGTGTGTGTGTGTGTGTGTGTGTGTGTTGTTTGTGTAGCGTAAATATCAAATCAAATCATGTCACATTTTATTTTACACACTATATTACCATGTCGCTATGCTTAAAACACCACACACACACACACACACACACATTATATTACCATAGCACCATGCTTTGAACACACACACACACATACATACATACATACATACACGCACACACACACACACACTCAGACACTCAGACATGTGTTTGTTAAGCATACATGTTTTATGTGTCTGGGACTGTTAAGGTTTGGAATGTGTGGCAATTAGAGCAGTGTGTTAGGGAGGAGGTGTCTAACTATTCTTGGACCAGATGTCTCCACAAGAATAGCAAACAAACAAACATTTAACCAACTGGGGACATTTTGTTTGTCCCCACCAGGTCAAATGCTATTTCTAGGGTTAAGGTTGGAATTAATGATGGGGTTAGAATTAAGGGAGGAGGTACAACTTGTTCTGGTAAATTATGGTACACCGTGTTCTGGTACATTATGGTACACCTTGTTCTGGTACATTATTGTACACCTTGTTCTGGTATAGTATGGTATAATATACACCTTGTTCTGGTACATTATGGTACAACTTGTTCTGGTATAGTATGGTACAACTTGTTCTGGTATAGTATGGTATAATATACACCTTGTTCTGGTACATTATGGTACAACTTGTTCTGGTACATTATGGTACACCTTGTTCTGGTACATTATGGTACAACTTGTTCTGGTACATTATTGTACACCTTGTTCTGGTATAGTATGGTATAATATACACCTTGTTCTGGTACATTATGGTACAACTTGTTCTGGTACATTATAGTACAACTTGTTCTGGTATAGTATGGTATAATATACACCTTGTTCTGATACATTATGGTACAACTTGTTCTGGTACATTATGGTACACCTTGTTCTGGTACATTATGGTACACCTTGTTCTGGTATAGTATGGTACAACTTGTTCTGGTACATTATTGCACACCTTGTTCTGGTATAGTATGGTACAACTTGTTCTGGTACATTATTGTACACCTTGTTCTGGTATAGTATGGTATATATTGTTCTGGTACATTATTGTACACCTTGTTCTGGTACATTATGGCACACCTTATTCTGGTACATTATGGTACACCCTGTTCTGGTACATTATGGTACACCCTGTTCTGGTACATTATGGTACACCTTGTTCTGGTACATTATGGTACACCTTGTTCTGGTACATTATGGTACACCTTGTTCTGGTACATTATTGTACACCTTGTTCTGGTACATTATGGCACACCTTATTCTGGTACATTATGGTACACCCTGTTCTGGTACATTATGGTACACCCTGTTCTGGTACATTATGGTACACCTTGTTCTGGTACATTATGGTACACCTTGTTCTGGTACATTATGGTACACCTTGTTCTGGTACATTATTGTACACCTTGTTCTGGTACATTATGGTATAGCATGTTCTGGTACATTATGGTATAACTTGTTCTGGTATAGTATGGTACAACTTGTTCTGGTACATTATGGTACAACTTGTTCTGGTATAGTATGGTACAACTTGTTCTGGTATAGTATGGTATAATATACACCTTGTTCTGGTACATTATGGTACAACTTGTTCTGGTGCATTATGGTACAACTTGTTCTGGTATAGTATGGTATAATATACACCTTGTTCTGGTACATTATGGTACACCTTGTTCTGGTACATTATAGTATTGTACATCTTGTTGTGGTACATTATGGTTCACCTTGTTGTGGTATAGTATGGTATAATATACACCTTGTTGTGGTATAGTATAGGATAATATACACCTTGTTGTGGTACTATCTGTTTTCTTCAGCCAGGGTAAGGGATCCCCCGTTGGGTTGAAAACACATCTGGTCACCATTACATGCATTCCATAGGATGTTGACGGGGGGAGTTCCTACAACATAGTGTTCAGACAAAGGGTTACTGAATCCTGCCATGCTTTTTTTCCACGACCGGTTTTAAATAGTCTTTGTCCTTTGTTCTCAAATATCTTCGTACCATCTATTGGAGAGAACCTTTCAGCTTCGTGTCTAAAGGTTTCCCTCTCTTTTACTTTCTGACAAAACGTTCACTCAAGTCTCTCTTAACTGTGTGTTACCTTGTCTCTCTACCTGTGTGTGTTACCTTGTCTCTGTACCTGTGTGTGTTACCTTGTCTCTCTACCTGTGTGTGTTACCTTGTCTCTCTACCTGTGTGTGTTACCTTGTCTCTGTACCTGTGTGTGTTACCTTGTCTCTCTACCTGTGTGTGTTACCTTGTCTCTGTACCTGTGTGTGTTACCTTGTCTCTCTACCTGTGTGTGTTACCTTGTCTCTCTACCTGTGTGTGTTACCTTGTCTCTGTACCTGTGTGTGTTACCTTGTCTCTTGTCTACCTGTGTGTGTTACCTTGTCTCTCTACCTGTGTGTGTTACCTTGTCTCTATACCTGTGTGTGTTACCTTGTCTCTCTACCTGTGTGTGTTACCTTGTCTCTCTACCTGTGTGTGTTACCTTGTCTCTCTACCTGTGTGTTACCTTGTCTCTATACCTGTGTGTGTTACCTTGTCTCTCTACCTGTGTGTGTTACCTTGTCTTCTCTACCTGTGTGTGTTACCTTGTCTCTCTACCTGTGTGTGTTACCTTGTCTCTGTACCTGTGTGTGTTACCTTGTCTCTCTACCTGTGTGTGTTACCTTGTCTCTCTACCTGTGTGTGTTACCTTGTCTCTCTACCTGTGTGTGTTACCTTGTCTCTCTACCTGTGTGTGTTACCTTGTCTCTGTACCTGTGTGTGTTACCTTGTCTCTCTACCTGTGTGTGTTACCTTGTCTCTCTACCTGTGTGTGTTACCTTGTCTCTCTACCTGTGTGTGTTACCTTGTCTCTCTACCTGTGTGTGTTACCTTGTCTCTCTACCTGTGTGTGTTACCTTGTCTCTCTACCTGTGTGTGTTACCTTGTCTCTCTACCTGTGTGTGTTACCTTGTCTCTCTACCTGTGTGTGTTACCTTGTCTCTCTACCTGTGTGTGTTACCTTGTCTCTCTACCTGTGTGTGTTACCTTGTCTCTCTACCTGTGTGTGTTACCTTGTCTCTCTACCTGCGTGTGTTACCTTGTCTCTCTAACTGTGTGTGTTACCTTGTCTCTCTACCTGTGTGTGTACCTTGTCTCTCTACCTGTGTGTGTTACCTTGTCTCTCTACCTGTGTGTGTTACCTTGTCTCTCTACCTGTGTGTGTTACCTTGTCTCTCTACCTGTGTGTGTTACCTTGTCTCTCTACCTGTGTGTGTTACCTTGTCTCTCTACCTGTGTGTGTTACCTTGTCTCTCTACCTGTGTGTGTTACCTTGTCTCTCTACCTGTGTGTGTTACCTTGTCTCTCTACCTGTGTGTGTTACCTTGTCTCTCTACCTGTGTGTGTTACCTTGTCTCTACCTGTGTGTGTTACCTTGTCTCTCTACCTGTGTGTGTTACCTTGTCTCTCTACCTGTGTGTGTTACCTTGTCTCTCTACCTGTGTGTGTTACCTTGTCTCTCTACCTGTGTGTGTTACCTTGTCTCTCTACCTGTGTGTGTTACCTTGTCTCTCTACCTGTGTGTGTGTTACCTTGTCTCTCTACCTGTGTGTGTTACCTTGTCTCTCTACCTGTGTGTGTTACCTTGTCTCTATACCTGTGTGTGTTACCTTGTCTCTCTACCTGTGTGTGTTACCTTGTCTCTGTACCTGTGTGTGTTACCTTGTCTCTCTACCTGTGTGTGTTACCTTGTCTCTCTACCTGTGTGTGTTACCTTGTCTCTGTACCTGTGTGTGTTACCTTGTCTCTCTACCTGTGTGTGTTACCTTGTCTCTCTACCTGTGTGTTACCTTGTCTCTCTACCTGTGTGTTACCTTGTCTCTCTACCTGTGTGTTACCTTGTCTCTACCTGTGTGTGTTACCTTGTCTCTCTACCTGTGTGTGTTACCTTGTCTCTACCTGTGTGTTACCTTGTCTCTCTACCTGTGTGTTTACCTTGTCTCTATACCTGTGTGTGTTACCTTGTCTCTATACCTGTGTGTGTTACCTTGTCTCTCTACCTGTGTGTTACCTGTGTGTGTTACCTTGTCTCTCTACCTGTGTGTGTTACCTTGTCTCTGTACCTGTGTGTTACCTTGTCTCTCTACCTGTGTGTGTTACCTTGTCTCTCTACCTGTGTGTGTTACCTTGTCTCTCTACCTGTGTGTGTTACCTTGTCTCTCTACCTGTGTGTGTTACCTTGTCTCTGTACCTGTGTGTGTTACCTTGTCTCTCTACCTGTGTGTTACCTTGTCTCTCTACCTGTGTGTGTCTACCTTGTCTCTTGTCTCTACCTGTGTGTGTTACCTTGTCTCTCTACCTGTGTGTTACCTTGTCTCTACCTGTGTGTTACCTTGTCTCTCTACCTGTGTGTTGCCTTGTCTCTCTACCTGTGTGTGTTACCTTGTCTCTCTACCTGTGTGTTACCTTGTCTCTCTACCTGTGTGTGTTACCTTGTCTCTCTACCTGTGTGTGTTACCTTGTCTCTCTACCTGTGTGTGTTACCTTGTCTCTCTACCTGTGTGTTACCTTGTCTCTGTACCTGTGTGTGTTACCTTGTCTCTCTACCTGTGTGTGTTACCTTGTCTCTCTACCTGTGTGTTACCTTGTCTCTCTACCTGTGTGTGTTACCTTGTCTCTCTACCTGTGTGTTACCTTGTCTCTCTACCTGTGTGTGTACCTTGTCTCTCTACCTGTGTGTGTCTCTCTACCTTGTCTCTCTACCTGTGTGTATTACCTTGTCTCTCTACCTGTGTGTTACCTTGTCTCTCTACCTGTGTGTGTTACCTTGTCTCTCTACCTGTGTGTTACCTTGTCTCTCTACCTGTGTGTGTTACCTTGTCTCTCTACCTGTGTGTGTTACCTTGTCTCTCTACCTGTGTGTGTTACCTTGTCTCTCTACCTGTGTGTGTTACCTTGTCTCTCTACCTGTGTGTGTTACCTTGTCTCTATACCTGTGTGTGTTACCTTGTCTCTCTACCTGTGTGTGTTACCTTGTCTCTATACCTGTGTGTGTTACCTTGTCTCTCTACCTGTGTGTGTTACCTTGTCTCTCTACCTGTGTGTTACCTTGTCTCTCTACCTGTGTGTGTTACCTTGTCTCTCTACCTGTGTGTGTTACCTTGTCTCTCTACCTGTGTGTGTTACCTTGTCTCTGTACCTGTGTGTGTTACCTTGTCTCTCTACCTGTGTGTGTTACCTTGTCTCTGTACCTGTGTGTGTTACCTTGTTTCTCTACCTGTGTGTGTTACCTTGTCTCTCTACCTGTGTGTGTTACCTTGTCTCTGTACCTGTGTGTTACCTTGTCTACCTGTGTGTGTTACCTTGTCTCTCTACCTGTGTGTTACCTTGTCTCTCTACCTGTGTGTTACCTTGTCTCTCTACCTGTGTGTGTTACCTTGTCTCTCTACCTGTGTGTTACCTTGTCTACCTTGTCTCTCTACCTGTGTGTGTTACCTTGTCTCTCTACCTGTGTGTGTTACCTTGTCTCTCTACCTGTGTGTTACCTTGTCTCTACCTGTGTGTTACCTTGTCTCTATACCTGTGTGTGTTACCTTGTCTCTCTACCTGTGTGTGTTACCTTGTCTCTCTACCTGTGTGTGTTACCTTGTCTCTCTACCTGTGTGTGTTACCTTGTCTCTCTACCTGTGTGTGTTACCTTGTCTCTGTACCTGTGTGTGTTACCTTGTCTCTCTACCTGTGTGTGTTACCTTGTCTCTCTACCTGTGTGTGTTACCTTGTCTCTGTACCTGTGTGTGTTACCTTGTCTCTCTACCTGTGTGTGTACCTTGTCTCTCTACCTGTGTGTTACCTTGTCTCTCTACCTGTGTGTGTTACCTTGTCTCTCTACCTGTGTGTTACCTTGTCTCTCTACCTGTGTGTGTTACCTTGTCTCTCTCTACCTGTGTGTGTTACCTTGTCTCTCTACCTGTGTGTTGTCTCTCTACCTGTGTGTGTTACCTTGTCTCTCTACCTGTGTGTTACCTTGTCTCTCTACCTGTGTGTTACCTTGTCTCTCTACCTGTGTGTGTTACCTTGTCTCTCTACCTGTGTGTGTTACCTTGTCTCTCTACCTGTGTGTTACCTTGTCTCTCTACCTGTGTGTGTTACCTTGTCTCTCTACCTGTGTGTTACCTTGTCTCTCTACCTGTGTGTGTTACCTTGTCTCTCTACCTGTGTGTGTTACCTTGTCTCTCTACCTGTGTGTTACCTTGTCTCTCTACCTGTGTGTGTTACCTTGTCTCTGTACCTGTGTGTTGCCTTGTCTCTACCTGTGTGTGTTACCTTGTCTCTCTACCTGTGTGTTACCTTGTCTCTCTACCTGTGTGTGTTACCTTGTCTCTCTACCTGTGTGTGTTACCTTGTCTCTCTACCTGTGTGTGTTACCTTGTCTCTCTACCTGTGTGTGTTACCTTGTCTCTCTACCTGTGTGTGTTACCTTGTCTCTGTACCTGTGTGTGTTACCTTGTCTCTCTACCTGTGTGTGTTACCTTGTCTCTCTACCTGTGTGTGTTACCTTGTCTCTCTAACTGTGTGTGTTACCTTGTCTCTCTACCTGTGTGTGTTACCTTGTCTCTCTACCTGTGTGTGTTACCTTGTCTCTGTACCTGTGTGTGTTACCTTGTCTCTCTACCTGTGTGTGTTACCTTGTCTCTCTACCTGTGTGTTACCTTGTCTCTCTACCTGTGTGTTGCCTTGTCTCTCTACCTGTGTGTGTTACCTTGTCTCTCTACCTGTGTGTTACCTTGTCTCTCTACCTGTGTGTTGCCTTGTCTCTCTACCTGTGTGTTACCTTGTCTCTGTACCTGTGTGTTACCTTGTCTCTCCTACCTGTGTGTTACCTTGTCTCTCTACCTGTGTGTTACCTTGTCTCTCTACCTGTGTGTGTGTACCTTGTCTCTCTACCTGTGTGTGTTACCTTGTCTCTCTACCTGTGTGTTTACCTTGTCCTGTGTCTTGTCTCTACCTGTGTGTGTTACCTTGTCTCTCTACCTGTGTGTGTTACCTTGTCTCTCTACCTGTGTGTTACCTTGTCTCTCTACCTTGTCTCTCTACCTGTGTGTGTTACCTTGTCTCTCTACCTGTGTGTGTTACCTTGTCTCTCTACCTGTGTGTGTTACCTTGTCTCTCTACCTGTGTGTGTTACCTTGTCTCTCTACCTGTGTGTGTTACCTTGTCTCTATACCTGTGTGTGTTACCTTGTCTCTCTACCTGTGTGTTACCTTGTCTCTCTACCTGTGTGTGTTACCTTGTCTCTTTACCTGTGTGTGTTACCTTGTCTCTCTACCTGTGTGTTACCTTGTCTCTCTACCTGTGTGTGTTACCTTGTCTCTCTACCTGTGTGTGTTACCTTGTCTCTCTACCTGTGTGTGTTACCTTGTCTCTCTACCTGTGTGTGTTACCTTGTCTCTCTACCTGTGTGTGTTACCTTGTCTCTCTACCTGTGTGTTACTAAGTCTCTTGTGTGTTTCTCCCTGCAGAACAACTCCCCAGGACTCCCAGGGAACAAAGGAGGCAAAGGACACAGAGGACCTGAAGGAAACCCGGTGAGGGAGAGAGAAAGAGAGTGAAAGAGATGCCAAAAGTTGACCATAGTGAAGAGTCCGTTCAGCCAGATGGTTCTGAGGCTCAGCTCACTAACCCAAACCAAACCAACCCAGCAAAGCCTCAGGACAGCACTCAGAAAATCTGGCCCAACCAATCATCACAAAGCAGAAATAAAAATATATCACCTAAAAATCACAGTAAACTTCAATGATATTTGTCTCTAAACAGAAGTATATGGTGACCACTGTGACTGATAGAAACCTGAGGAAAACCATGACTAGGTATAGACTCAGAGAGGACAGTCTGGCCATAGAAACCGGTCATCACAGACAGATCTGGCTACCCAGAGAGGACAGCCTGGCCATAGAAACCGGTCATCACAGACAGATATGGCTACCCAGAGAGGACAGCCTGGCCATAGAAACCGGTCATCACAGACAGATCTGGCTACCCAGAGAGGACAGCCTGGCCATAGAAACCGGTCATCACAGACAGATATGGCTACCCAGAGAGGACAGCCTGGCCATAGAAACCGGTCATCAGACAGATCTGGCTACCCAGAGAGGACAGCCTGGCCATAGAAACTGGTCATCACAGACAGATCTGGCTACCCAGAGAGGACAGCCTGGCCATAGAAACTGGTCATCACAGACAGATCTGGCTACCCAGAGAGGACAGCCTGGCCATAGAAACCGGTCATCACAGACAGATCTGGCTACCCAGAGAGGACAGCCTGGCCATAGAAACCGGTCATCACAGACAGATCTGGCTACCCAGAGAGGACAGCCTGCCCTCAGAGAGCAGTGAAGACAGTGCTGCATTTTCTCCTAAACTGACAGAACTAAACAGACTTAGGGGCCAATTTCTTTCCAAAAATTGAAAACAAATGCTAACATTTTGAAACCAAAACAGAAAAGGAGAAAATCCGATATCTATTGACATTTTAGCTTAGAGACAGCCAGTATAACAACCAATCAGATCCTTAACATTACTACCTATAGAACAACCAATCAGATCATTAACATTACTACCTGTAGAACAACCAATCAGAACATTAACATGACTACCTGTAGAACAACCAATCAGAACATTACTACCTGTAGAACAACCAATCAGAACATTACTACCTGTAGAACAACCAATCAGAACATTAACATTACTACCTGTAGAACAACCAATCAGAGCATTAACATTACTACCTGTAGAACAACCAATCAGAACATTAACATTACTACCTGTAGAACAACCAATCAGAACATTACTACCTGTAGAACAACCAATCAGAACATTAACATTACTACCTGTAGAACAACCAATCAGAACATTAACATTACTACATGTAGAACAACCAATAAGAACATTAACATTACTACCTGTAGAACAACCAATCAGAGCATTAACATTACTACCTGTAGAACAACCAATCAGAACATTAACATTACTACCTGTAGAACAACCAATCAGAACATTAACATTACTACCTATAGACCAACCAATCAGAACATTACTACCTGTAGAACAACCAATCAGAACATTACCACATGTAGAACAACCAATCAGAACATTAACATTACTACCTGTAGAACAACCAATCAGAGCATTAACATTACTACCTGTAGAACAACCAATCAGAACATTAACATTACTACCTGTAGAACAACCAATCAGAACCTTAACATTACTACCTATAGACCAACCAATCAGAACATTACTACCTGTAGAACAACCAATCAGAACATTACTACCTGTAGAACAACCAATCAGAACATTACCACATGTAGAACAACCAATCAGAACATTAACATTACTACCTGTAGAACAACCAATCAGAGCATTAACATTACTACCTGTAGAACAACCAATCAGAACATTAACATTACTACCTGTAGAACAACCAATCAGAACCTTAACATTACTACCTATAGACCAACCAATCAGAACATTACTACCTGTAGAACAACCAATCAGAACATTACTACCTGTAGAACAACCAATCAGAACATTAACATTACTACCTGTAGAACAACCAATCAGAACATTACTACCTGTAGAACAACCAATCAGAACATTAACATTACTACCTGTAGAACAACCAATCAGAACATTACTACCTGTAGAACAACCAATCAGAACATTAACATTACTACCTGTAGAACAACCAATCAGAACATTACTACCTGTAGAACAACCAATCAGAACATTAACATTACTACCTGTAGAACAACCAATCAGAACATTACTACCTGTAGAACAACCAATCAGAACATTAACATTACTACCTGTAGAACAACCAATCAGAACATTGACATTACTACCTGTAGAACAACCAATCAGAACCTTAACATTACTACCTATAGAACAACCAATCAGAACATTAACATTACTACCTGTAGAACAACCAATCAGAACATTACTACCTGTAGAACAACCAATCAGAACATTAACATTACTACCTATAGACCAACCAATCAGAACATTACTACCTGTAAACAACCAATCAGAACATTAACATTACTACCTTTAGAACAACCAATCAGAACATTAACATTACTACCTGTAGAACAACCAATCAGAACATTAACATTACTACCTGTAGAACAACCAACCAGAACATTAACATTACTACCTATAGAACAACCAATCAGAACATTACTACCTGTAAACAACCAATCAGAACATTAACATTACTACCTGTAGAACAACCAATCAGAACATTAACATGGCTACCTGTAGAACAACCAATCAGAACATTAACATTACTACCTGTAGAACAACCAATCAGAACATTAACATGGCTACCTGTAGAACAACCAATCAGAACATTAACATGGCTACCTGTAGAACAACCAATCAGAACATTAACATTACTACCTGTAGAACAACCAATCAGAACATTAACATGGCTACCTGTAGAACAGCCAATCAGAACATTAACATTACTACCTGTAGAACAACCAATCAGAACATTACTACCTGTAGAACAACCAATCAGAACATTACTACCTGTAGAACAACCAATCAGAACATTACTACCTGTAGAACAACCAATCAGAACATTACTACCTGTAGAACAACCAATCAGAACATTACTACCTGTAGAACAACCAATCAGAATAGAATAGAACATGTATTCTGTAGTCTTATAACAATAGAACATGTAGTCTGTAGTCTTATAACAATATAACATGTAGTCTGTAGTCGGTAGTCTTATAACAATAGAACATGTATTCTGTAGTCTTATAACAATATAACATGTAGTCTGTAGTCTGTAGTCTTATAACAATAGAACATGTATTCTGTAGTCTTATAACAGTAGAACATGTAGTCTTTAGTCTTATAACAATAGAACATGTAGTCTGTAGTCTTATAACAATAGAACATGTAGTCTGTAGTCTGTAGTCTTATAACAATAGAACATGTAGTCTGTAGTCTTATAACAGTAGAACATGTAGTCTGTAGTCTTATAACAATAGAACATGTAGTCTGTAGTCTTATAACAATAGAACATGTAGTCTGTAGTCTTATAACAATAGAACATGTATTCTGTAGTCTTATAACAATATAACATGTAGTCTGTAGTCTGTAGTCTTATAACAATAGAACATGTATTCTGTAGTCTTATAACAGTAGAACATGTAGTCTTTAGTCTTATAACAATAGAACATGTAGTCTGTAGTCTTATAACAATAGAACATGTAGTCTGTAGTCTGTAGTCTTATAACAATAGAACATGTAGTCTGTAGTCTTATAACAGTAGAACATGTAGTCTGTAGTCTTATAACAATAGAACATGTAGTCTGTAGTCTTATAACAATAGAACATGTAGTCTGTAGTCTTATAACAATAGAACATGTAGTCTGTAGTCTTATAACAATAGAACATGTAGTCTGTAGTCTTATAACAATAGAACATGTAGTCTGTAGTCTTATAACAATAGAACATGTAGTCTGTATTCTGTAGTCTTGTAACAATAGAACATGTAGTCTGTAGTCTTATAACAATAGAACATGTAGTCTGTAGTCTGTAGTCTTATAACAATAGAACATGTAGTCTGTAGTCTTATAACAATAGAACATGTAGTCTGTATTCTGTAGTCTTGTAACAATAGAACATGTAGTCTGTAGTCTTATAACAATAGAACATGTAGTCTATAGTCTTATAACAATAGAACATGTAGTCTGTAGTCTTATAACAATAGAACATGTAGTCTGTAGTCTTATAACAATAGAACATGTAGTCTGTAGTCTGTAGTCTTATAACAATAGAACATGTAGTCTGTAGTCTTATAACAATAGAACATGTAGTCTGTAGTCTTATGACAATAGAACATGTAGTCTGTAGTCTTATAACAATAGAACATGTAGTCTGTAGTCTTATAACAATAGAACATGTAGTCTGTAGTCTGTAGCCTGTAGTCTTATAACAATAGAACATGTAGTCTGTAGTCTTATAACAATAGAACATGTAGTCTATAGTCAGAACATCAGAACATTAACATTACTACCTGTAGAACAACCAACCAGAACATTAACATTACTACCTATAGACCAACCAATCAGAACATTACTACCTGTAAACAACCAATCAGAACATTAACATTACTACCTGTAGAACAACCAATCAGAACATTAACATGGCTACCTGTAGAACAACCAATCAGAACATTAACATTACTACCTGTAGAACAACCAATCAGAACATTAACATGGCTACCTGTAGAACAGCCAATCAGAACATTAACATTACTACCTGTAGAACAACCAATCAGAACATTACTACCTTATAGAACAACCAATCAGAACATTACTACCTGTAGAACAACCAATCAGAACATTACTACCTGTAGAACAACCAATCAGAACATTACTACCTGTAGAACAACCAATCAGAACATTACTACCTGTAGAACAACCAATCAGAATAGAATAGAACATGTATTCTGTAGTCTTATAACAATAGAACATGTAGTCTGTAGTCTTATAACAATATAACATGTAGTCTGTAGTCTGTAGTCTTATAACAATAGAACATGTATTCTGTAGTCTTATAACAATATAACATGTAGTCTGTAGTCTGTAGTCTTATAACAATAGAACATGTATTCTGTAGTCTTATAACAGTAGAACATGTAGTCTTTAGTCTTATAACAATAGAACATGTAGTCTGTAGTCTTATAACAATAGAACATGTAGTCTGTAGTCTGTAGTCTTATAACAATAGAACATGTAGTCTGTAGTCTTATAACAGTAGAACATGTAGTCTGTAGTCTTATAACAATAGAACATGTAGTCTGTAGTCTTATAACAATAGAACATGTAGTCTGTAGTCTTATAACAATAGAACATGTATTCTGTAGTCTTATAACAATATAACATGTAGTCTGTAGTCTGTAGTCTTATAACAATAGAACATGTATTCTGTAGTCTTATAACAATAGAACATGTAGTCTTTAGTCTTATAACAATAGAACATGTAGTCTGTAGTCTTATAACAATAGAACATGTAGTCTGTAGTCTGTAGTCTTATAACAATAGAACATGTAGTCTGTAGTCTTATAACAATAGAACATGTAGTCTGTAGTCTTATAACAATAGAACATGTAGTCTGTAGTCTTATAACAATAGAACATGTAGTCTGTAGTCTTATAACAATAGAACATGTAGTCTGTAGTCTTATAACAATAGAACATGTAGTCTGTAGTCTTATAACAATAGAACATGTAGTCTGTAGTCTTATAACAATAGAACATGTAGTCTGTATTCTGTAGTCTTGTAACAATAGAACATGTAGTCTGTAGTCTTATAACAATAGAACATGTAGTCTGTAGTCTGTAGTCTTATAACAATAGAACATGTAGTCTGTAGTCTTATAACAATAGAACATGTAGTCTGTATTCTGTAGTCTTGTAACAATAGAACATGTAGTCTGTAGTCTTATAACAATAGAACATGTAGTCTATAGTCTTATAACAATAGAACATGTAGTCTGTAGTCTTATAACAATAGAACATGTAGTCTGTAGTCTTATAACAATAGAACATGTAGTCTGTAGTCTGTAGTCTTATAACAATAGAACATGTAGTCTGTAGTCTTATAACAATAGAACATGTAGTCTGTAGTCTTATGACAATAGAACATGTAGTCTGTAGTCTTATAACAATAGAACATGTAGTCTGTAGTCTGTAGTCTTATAACAATAGAACATGTAGTCTGTAGTCTTATAACAATAGAACATGTAGTCTGTAGTCTGTAGCCTGTAGTCTTATAACAATAGAACATGTAGTCTGTAGTCTTATAACAATAGAACATGTAGTCTATAGTCTTATAACAATAGAACATGTAGTCTGTAGTCTTATAACAATAGAACATGTAGTCTATAGTCTTATAACAATAGAACATGTAGTCTGTAGTCTTATAACAATAGAACATGTAGTCTGTAGTCTTATAACAATAGAACATGTAGTCTGTAGTCTTATAACAATAGAACATGTAGTCTGTAGTCTGTAGTCTTATAACAATAGAACATGTAGTCTGTAGTCTGTAGTCTTATAACAATAGAACATGTAGTCTGTAGTCTTATAACAATAGAACATGTAGTCTGTAGTCTGTAGTCTTATAACAATAGAACATGTAGTCTGTAGTCTTATAACAATAGAACATGTTGTCTGTAGTCTTATAACAATAGAACATGTAGTCTGTGGTCTTATAACAATAGAACATGTAGTCTGTAGTCTTATAACAATTGAACATGTAGTCTGTAGTCTTATAACAATTGAACATGTAGTCTGTAGTCTTATAACAATAGAACATGTAGTCTGTAGTCTTATAACAATAGAACATGTAGTCTGTAGTCTTATAACAATAGAACATGTAGTCTGTAGTCTGTAGTCTTATAACAATAGAACATGTAGTCTGTAGTCTGTAGTCTTATAACAATAGAACATGTAGTCTGTAGTCTTATAACAATAGAACATGTAGTCTGTAGTCTGTAGTCTTATAACAATAGAACATGTAGTCTGTAGTCTTATAACAATAGAACATGTTGTCTGTAGTCTTATAACAATAGAACATGTAGTCTGTGGTCTTATAAAAATAGAACATGTAGTCTGTAGTCTTATAACAATTGAACATGTAGTCTGTAGTCTTATAACAATTGAACATGTAGTCTGTAGTCTTATAACAATAGAACATGTAGTCTGTAGTCTTATAACAATAGAACATGTAGTCTGTAGTCTTATAACAATAGAACATGTAGTCTGTAGTCTTATAACAATAGAACATGTAGTCTGTAGTCTTATAACAATAGAACATGTAGTCTGTAGTCTTATAACTTAGAACAATAGAACATGTAGTCTGTAGTCTTATAACAATAGAACATGTAGTCTGTAGTCTTATAACAATAGAACATGTAGTCTGTAGTCTTATAACAATAGAACATGTAGTCTATAGTCTTATAACAATAGAACATGTAGTCTGTAGTCTGTAGTCTTATAACAATAGAACATGTAGTCTGTAGTCTTATAACAATAGAACATGTAGTCTGTAGTCTTATAACAATAGAACATGTAGTCTGTAGTCTTATAACAATAGAACATGTAGTCTTATAACAATAGAACATGTAGTCTTATAACAATAGAACATGTAGTCTGTAGTCT
>NC_056438.1:84065592-84118092 GCF_018296145.1 Oncorhynchus tshawytscha
CGTACTGTGAGACGCCTAAGACAGCGCTACAGGGAGACAGGGCGGACAGCTGATCGTCCTCACAGTGGCAGACCACGTGTAACAACACCTGCACAGGATCGGTACATCCGAACATCACACCTGTGGGACAGGTACAGGATGGCAACAACAACTGTCCGAGTTACACCAGGAACACACAATCCCTCCATCAGTGCTCAGACTGTCCGCAATAGTCTGGGAGAGGCTGGACTGAGGGCTTGTAGGCCTGTTGTAAGGCAGGTCTTCACCAGACATATCACTGGCATCAACGTCAGGCACAAACCCACTGTTGCTGGACCAGACAGGACTGGCAAAAAGTGCTCTTCACTGACAAGTCACTGTTTTGTCTCACCAGGGATGATGGTCAGATTTCCATTTATCGTTGAAGGAGTGAGCGTTACACCGAGGCCTGTACTCTGGAGCGGGGTCGATTTGGAGGTGGAGGGTGCGTCATGGTCTGGGGCGGTGTGTCACAGCATCATCGGACTGAGCGTGTTGTCATTGCAGGCAATCTTGACGCTGTGCGTTACAGGGAAGACATCCTCCTCCCTCATGTGGTACCCTTCCTGCAGGCACATCCTGACATGACCCTCCAGCATGACAATGCCACCAGCCATACTGCTCGTTCTGTGCGTGATTTCCTGCAAGACAGGAATGTCAGTGTTCTGCCATGGCCAGCGAAGAGCCCGGTTCTCAATCCCATTGAGCACGTTTGGGACCTGTTGGATCGGAGGGTGAGGGCTAGGACCATTCCCCCCCGGAAATGTCCGGGAACTTGCAGGTGTCTTGGTGGAAGAGTGGGGTAACATCTCACAGCAAGAACTGGCAAATCTGGTGCAGTCCATGAGGAGGAGATGCACTGCTGTACTTAATGCAGCTGGTGGCCACACCAGATACTGACTGTTACTTTTGATTTTGACCCCCCTTTGTTCAGGGACACATTATTCCATTTCTGTTAGTCACATGTCTGTGGAACTTGTTCAGTTTATGTCTCAGTTGTTGAATCTTGTTATGTTCATACAAATATTTACACATGTTAAGTTTGCTCAAAATAAACGCAGTTGACAGTGAGAGGACATTTCCATTTTTGCTGAGTTTATATTGAACAACTGTATAACTGTTGTCTCTATATTCTGTACATCTATATAACTGTCATCTATATAACTGTTATCTATATAACTGTCATCTATATAACTGTTGTCTCTATATTCTGTACATCTATATAACTGTTATCTATATAACTGTTATCTATATAACTTATCTATATTACTGTTATCTATATAACTGTTATCTATATAACTTATCTATATTACTGTTATCTATATTACTGTTATCTATATAACGTATCTATATTACTGTTATCTATATTACTGTTATCTATATTACTGTTATCTATATAACTGTTATCTATATTACTGTTATCTATATTACTGTTATCTATATAACTGTTATCTATATTACTGTTATCTATATAACTTATCTATATTACTGTTATCTATATTACTGTTATCTATATAACTTATCTATATTACTGTTATCTATATTACTGTTATCTACATAACTGTTATCTATATTACTGTTATCTATATTACTGTTATCTATATAACTGTTATCTATATTACTGTTATCTACAGGAATGTGAGATTCTGGATATCATCATGAAGCTTTGCTGTAAGTCTATCTATATACCACTGTTATCTATATTACACATCATATTACATCTATATAACAGAAACTCAGACATACTGGAATGACTAACATTGTGTTTTTGTTTAATTTGTTTCTACAGCATGCTGTGGTGAGTCCATCCCATCATCTCATTGGCTTCTGAGTTGATCTTATAGCTATCTTCAGTCACCATTATGCCCATACTCTGTGTCTGTCTGCTGTTATCTACAGGAATGTCTGTCCATCCGTCCCACCACCACCACACACACACACACACACACACACACACACACACACACACACACACACAGAAACTCTGTCTGTGACTAACATTCTGTCTTTGTCTGTTTGTGTCTACAGCATGCTGTCTGAGTCCATCCCATCATCTCATGGCTTCTGTGTTGTCTAATGTCTTCTGTCTGTCTAATGTCTATCTGGCTGTCTGTCTGTCTGATGTCTGTCTGTCTGTCCATCCGTGTTTGTCTGTCTGTCTAATGTCTATCTGGCTGTCTGTCTGTCTGTCTGTCTAATGTCTGTCTGTCTGTCTAATGTTTGTCTGTCTGTCTAATGTCTGTCTGTCTGTCTGTCTGTCTGTCTGTCTAATCTGTCTGTCTGTCTGTCTATCTGTCTGTCTGTCTGTCTGTCTGTCTGTCTGTCTGTCTAATGTTTGTCTGTCTGTCTAATGTGTCTGTCTAATGTCTATCTGTCTGTCTAATGTATGTCAATGTCTGTCTGTCTGTCTGTCTGTCTGTCTGTCTGTCTGTCTGTCTGTCTGTCTGTCTGTCTGTCTGTCTGTCTGTCTGTCTGTCTGTCTGTCTGTCTCTGTCTGTCTGTCTGTCTGTCTGTCTGTCTGTCTAATGTGTGTCTATCTGTCTGTCTAATGTCTGTCTGTCTAATGTCTGTCTGTCTAATGTGTCTGTCTGTCTAATGTGTCTGTCTGTCCTGATGTAGAGTGTAAGTGTGGGCCCCTGGACCTGGCCTTCATCGTGGACAGTTCTGAGAGTATCGGCTCCACTAACTTCGCTCTAGCTAAGGACTTCATCATCACCGTCATAGACCGCCTTATTAAGGACCAGCAAGTCCATGTGAGTACTATTTTAAAAATGTACTTTTACTAATACTTTATTTGAATAAACAAATCACATTACAGTCAATAAGGATTTAAACATTCTTTTTTTAACCTTTATTTTAACTAGACAAGTCAGTTAGGAACAAATTCTTATTTACAATGATGGCCAACACCGGCCAAACCCGGACGACGCCGGGCCAAACCCGGACGACGCTGGGCCAATTGTGCGTCGCCCTATGGGACTCATGAATAAAAAGATTTGGGGTGTTCCAGAGGCGCAACTTTCACTGGGGACATGCCTCCCCCCCAGTTATATCATTGGAATGTAATACAAAGCAATGCAATAGTGTGCTTTAGGACCATGTGGACGCCTCCGAGCGTCCCCCCCACTTCTAAAACCAATGTTGTGCCCCTGGAGATTTCTATGCCTGAAATTGAGACCAAAAAGCTTTTGTACACAATTTTGACTTTGGAATCTGAATTTATGTCTGTCTAATCTGACTTTATGTCTGTGGAATCTGACTTTATGTCTGTGTAATCTGACTTTATGTCTGTGGAATCTGACTTTATGTCTGTGGAATCTGACTTTATGTCTGTGTAATCTGACTTTATGTCTGTGTAATCTGACTTTGTTGAATCTGACTTTATGTCTGTGGAATCTGACCTTATGTCTGTGGAATCTGACTTTATGGCTGTGGAGTCAGACTTTGTGACTGTGGAGTCAGACTTTGTGGCTGTGGAGTCAGACTTTGTGACTGTGGAGTCAGACATTGGACTGTGGAATCTGACTTTGTGACTGTGGAATCTGACTTTGTGACTGCTGTGGAGTCAGACTTTGTGACTGTGGAATCTGACTTTGTGACTGTGGAATCTGACTTTGTGACTGTGGAATCTGACTTTGTGGCTGTGGAGTCAGACTTTGTGACTGTGACTGTGGAATCTGGCTGTGGAATCTGACTTTGTGGCTGTGGATCTGACTTTGTGACTGTGAATCTGACTTTGTGACTGTGGAATCTGACTTTGTGACTGTAGAATCTGTCTTTGTAGCTGTGGAGTCAGACTTTGACTGTAGAATCTGACTTTGTGACTGTGGAATCTGACTTTGTAGCTGTGGAGTCAGACTTTGTGACTGTGGAATCTGACTTTGTGGCTGTGGAGTCAGACTTTGTGACTGTGAATCTGACATTGTGACTGTGGAATCTGACTTTGTGACTGTGGAATCTGGCTGTGAAATCTGACTTTGTGGCTGTGGAATCTGACTTTGTGACTGGCTGGCTGTGGAATCTGACTTTGTGGCTGTGGAGTCAGACTTTGTGGCTGTGGAGTCTGACTTTGTGGCTGTCAGACTTTGTGGCTGTGGAATCTGACTTTGTGACTGTGGAATCTGGCTGTGGAATCTGACTTTGTGACTGTGGAGTCTGACTTTGTGAATCTGACTTTGTGACTGTGGAATCTGACTTTGTGACTGTGGAATCTGTGACTGTGGAATCTGACTTTGTGGCTGTGGAATCTGACTTTGTGGCTGTGGAATCTGACTTTGTGGCTGTGGAATCTGACTTTGTGACTGTGGAATCTGACTTTGTGACTGTGGAGTCTGACTTTGTGACTGAATCTGACTTTGTGACTGTCTGACTTTGTGACTGTGGAGTCTGACTTTGTGACTGTGGAATCTGACTTTGTGACTGTGGAATCTGACTTTGTGACTGTGGAGTCTGACTTTGTGACTGTGGAATCTGACTTTGTGACTGTGGAATCTGACTTTGTGACTGTGGAGTCTGACTTTGTGACTGTGGAATCTGACTTTGTGACTGTGGAATCTGACTTTGTGACTGTGGAGTCTGACTTTGTGACTTGTGGAATCTGACTTTGTGACTGTGGAGTCTGACTTTGTGACTGTGGAATCTGACTTTGTGACTGTGGAATCTGACTTTGTGACTGTGGAATCTGACTTTGTGACTGTGGAAGCTAGTTAAACCCAGGTACTTTTGCTGCACAAGGTGGGCTATGGGATTCATATTTGTTTGTGTGATTACCAGAGTATGAAACACTTTGAAAATAGCTACGGCAGCAATTTATTTTGCTATACATTTTACTCGCATGTGCTCATACATGTGTGTGTGTGTGTGTGTGTGTGTGTGTGTGTGTGTGTGTGTGTGTGTGTGTGTGTGTGTGTGTGTGTGTAGTTTGGTTTTAATGAGTCCAGGGTAGGCGTGGTGCAGTACAGTGGGGATGGAGCCCAGGAGGCTGTCAGACTGGGAGACCCCAACATTAACACACTGACTGAGCTCAAACAGTAAGTACACACACACTCACTGAGCTCAAACAGTAAGTACACACACACACTGAGCTCAAACAGTAAGTACACACACACACACACAGACACACACACACACACCCAATCATTACCCTGTATGTTGTGTGTAGGGCGGTGCGGGACCTGCGCTGGCTGGCTGAGGCCACCTATACAGGGGAGGCTCTGCAGTTCTCTCTGACCAACATGATTGACCGTCTGCAGCAGGAGAACCGCGTGGTCCTAGTGCTCACTGACGGACGCTCTGATATCACCAGAGATAAAACACCGCTCAACACACTCTGTGGGAAGGGCATCAAGGTGAGGGACACCACTCTGTGTGAAGGGACACCACTCTGTGTGAAGGGACACCACTCTGTATGAAGGGACACCACTCTGTGTGAAGGGACACCAATCTGTATGAAGGGACACCACTCTGTGTGAAGGGACACCACTCTGTAGGAAGGGACACCACTCTGTAGGAAGGGACACCACTCTGTAGGAAGGGACACCACTCTGTAGGAAGGGCACCACTCTGGTGGAAGGACACCACTCTGTAGGAAGGGACACCACTCTGTAGGAAGGGCACCACTCTGGTGAAGGGACACCACTCTGTGGAAGGGACACCACTCTGTAGGAAGGGCACCACTCTGAGGAAGGGACACCACTCTGTAGGAAGGGACACCACTCTGTGTGAAGGGACACCACTTTGTATGAAGGGCATCAAGGTGAGGGACACCACTCTGTGGAAGGGCACCACTCTGTGTGAAGGGTCACCACTCTGTAGGAAGGGCATGAAGGGACACCACTCTGTGTGAAGGGACACCACTCTGTGTGAAGGGACACCACTCTGTGGAAGGGCATCAAGGTGAGGGACACCACTCTGTGTGAAGGGCATCAAGGTAAGGGACACCACTCTGTGTGAAGGGCATCAAGGTGAAGGGACACCACTCTGTAGGAAGGGCATCAAGGTAAGGGACACCACTCTGTGTGAAGGGACACCACTCTGTGTGAAGGGCACCAAGGTGGAAGGGACACCACTCTGTGGAAGGGCATCAAGGTGGAAGGGACACCACTCTGTGGAAGGGCATCAAGGTGAGGGACACCACTCTGTGTGAAGGACACCACTCTGTGTGAAGGGACACCACTCTGTAGGAAGGGCATCAAGGTAAGGGTCACCACTCTGTATGAAGGGCACCACTCTGTGTGAAGGGACACCACTCTGTAGGAAGGGCATCAAGGTGAGGGACACCACTCTGTAGGAAGGGCATCAAGGTAAGGGACACCACTCTGTAGGAAGGGCATCAAGGTGAGGGACACCACTCTGTAGGAAGGGACACCACTCTGTATGAAGGGCATCAAGGTGAGGGACACCACTCTGTAGGAAGGGCATCAAGGTGAGGGACACCACTCTGTAGGAAGGGCATCAAGGTGAGGGACACCACTCTGTAGGAAGGGCATCAAGGTGAGGGACACCACTCTGTGGAAGGGCATCAAGGTGAGGGACACCACTCTGTGGGAAGGGCATCAAGGTGAGGGACACCACTCTGTAGGAAGGGCATCAAGGTGAGGGACACCACTCTGTAGGAAGGGCATCAAGGTGAGGGACACCACTCTGTAGGAAGGGACACCACTGTGGAAGGGCATCAAGGTGACACCACTCTGTAGGAAGGGCACCACTCTGTGAAGGGACACCACTCTGTAGGAAGGGCATCAAGGTGAAGGGACACCACTCTGTGGAAGGGACACCACTCTGTATGAAGGGACACCACTCTGTATGAAGGGCATCAAGGTAAGGGACACCACTCTGTAGGAAGGGACACCACTCTGTGTGAAGGGCATCAAGGTGAGGGACACCACTCTGTAGGAAGGGCATCAAGGTGAGGGACACCACTCTGTAGGAAGGGCATCAAGGTAAGGGACACCACTCTGTATGAAGGGACACCACTCTGTATGAAGGGACACCACTCTGTAGGAAGGGACACCACTCTGTAGGAAGGGCATCAAGGTGAGGGACACCACTCTGTATGAAGGGACACCACTCTGTAGGAAGGGACACCACTCTGTAGGAAGGGCACCACTCAAGGTGAGGGACACCACTCTGTATGAAGGGACACCACTCTGTATGAAGGACACCACTCTGTAGGAAGGGACACCACTCTGTAGGAAGGGCATCAAGGTGAGGGACACCACTCTGTATGAAGGGACACCACTCTGTAGGAAGGGACACCACTCTGTAGGAAGGGCATCAAGGTGAGGGATACCACTCTGTGTGAAACCTCTCCTCTTGCCTCATACCATTAACTGGGTGCTATGCAGTTATTTTCAGTTCTGAGCACCTGAAGGTTCGAAGGATTGAGGCTTTAGTACGACCAGCAACATCATATCACAACGCACAGTCCATTACACACACACACACACACACACACACACACACACACACACACACACACACACACACACACACACTAACCCTGCCCCCTCTCTCTGTCAGGTGGGTGGTCTGGGAGTGAAGGACTACTCTGGCCGTCAGCCCAACCATGAACAGCTCAGTGCTGTGGTCTGTACGAGCGACCCTAAACCAGGCTTCTCCTTCGTACTGGAGAACTTCGCTGAGCTGCTGGATGACAGCTTCTTACAGAACCTCACCACACGCATCTGTGAAGGTACATACACACACACACACACACACACACACACACACACACACACACACACACACACACACACACACACACACACACACACACACACACACACACACACACACACACACACACACACACACACACACATACACACACACACACACACACACACACACACACACACACAGACACACACACACACACACAGACACACACACACACACACACACACACACACACACACACACACACACACACACACACACACACACACACATACACACACACACACACACACACACACACAGACACACACACACACACACACACACACACACACACACACACACACACACACACACACACACATACACACACACACACACACACACACAGACACACACACACACACACACACACAGACACACACACACACACACACACACACACACACACACACACTAGTGAACCCCTTGGTGTGGATACAGACTCTGTATGATGTCAAAATGATGTGAAAATGTCCTATTAATTTTGGTTTCTCTATTTCCTACAACAGATAAGAAGTGTCCCAACTACAAATGTCCCAGTAAGTCATGTGGTTTCTAATGTGGTTTCTCCTTGGCTTGTTACCAAATGTCACATGTGGTTTATCTCTGTCCTGATCTCTCCAGTGTCATTGTCTTCAGACATATTAGTTTGGATCAGGGACTGGTTTATGGTCTCTCTTCAGTCTCATTCTCTGAGTACATGGACATGGATTAGTGTCTGTAGTTTCTCCTGTGGTTTCTCCTGGGGTTTCTCCTGTGGTTTCTCCTGGGGTTTCTCCTGTGGTTTCTCTGTGGTTTCTCCTGTGGTTTCTCTGTGGTTTCTCTGTGGTTTCTCCTGTGGTTTCTCTGTGGTTTCTCTGTGGTTTCTCCTGTGGTTTCCCTGTGGTTTCTCCTGTAGTTTCTCCTGTGGTTTCTCTGTGGTTTATCCTGTGGTTTCTCTGTGGTTTCTCTGTGGTGTCTCTGTGGTTTCTCTGTGGTTTCTCTGTGGTTTCTCCTGTGGTTTCTCTGTTTCTCTGGTTTCTCCTGTGGTTTCTCCTGTGGTTTCCCTGTGGTTTCTCCTGTGGTTTCTCTGTGGTTTCTCCTGTGGTTTCTCCTGTGGTTTCTCCTGTAGTTTCTCCTGTGGTTTCTCCTGTAGTTTCTCCTGTGGTTTCTCAGTGGTTTATCCTGTGGTTTCTCTGGGTTTCTCTGTGGTTTCTCTGTGGTTTCTCCTGTGGTTTCTCCTTTCTCTGTGGTTTCTCTGTGGTTTCTCTGTGGTTTCTCCTGTGGTTTCTCCTGTGGTTTCTCCTGGTTTCTCTGTGGTTTCTCTGTGGTTTCTCCTGTGGTTTCTCTGTGGTTTATCTCCTGTGGTTTCTCTGTGGTTTCTCTGTGGTGTCTCTGTGGTTTCTCTGTGGTTTCTCTGTGGTTTCTCTGTGGTTTCTCTGTGGTTTCTCTGTGGTTTCTCTGTCTCTGTGGTTTCTCCTGTGGTTTCTCCTGTGGTTTCTCTGTGGTTTCTCTGTTTCTCTGGGTTTCTCCTGTGGTTTCCCTGTGGTTTCTCTGTGGTTTCTCTGTGGTTTCTCCTGTGGTTTCTCTGTGGTTTCTCTGTGGTTTCTCCTGTGGTTTCTCCTGTGGTTTCTCTGTGGTTTCTCCTGTGGTTTCTCCTGTGGTTTCTCCTGTGGTTTCTCTGTGGTTTCTCTGTTTCTCTGTGGTTTCTCCTGTGGTTTCTCTGTGGTTTCTTTGTGGTTTCTCTTTGTAGTTTCTCCTGTTTCTCCTGTGTTTATCCTGTGGTTTCTCTGTGGTTTCCTCTGTGGTTTCTCCTGTGGTTTCTCCTGTGGTTTCTCTGTTTTCTCCTGTGGTTTCTCTGTGGTTTCCCCTGTGGTTTCTCCTGTGGTTTCTCTGTGGTGTCCCCTGTGGTTTCTCCTGTAGTTTATCCTGTGGTTTCTCCCGTAGTTACTCCTGTGGTTTCTCCTGTGTTGTCTCTGTGGTTTCTCCTGTGGTTTCTCTGTAGTTTCTCCTGTGGTTTGTCTGTGGTTTCTCCTGTGGTTTCTCCTGTTGTTTCTCCTGTAGTTTCTCATGTGGTTTCTCTGTGGTTTATCCTGTGGTTTCTCTGTGGTTTCTCTGTGGTTTCTCTCTGTGGTGTCTCTGTGGTTTCTCCTGTGGTTTCTCCTGTGTTTCTCCTGTGGTTTCTCTGTGGTTTCTCCTGTGGTTTCTCTCTGTGGTTTCTCCTGTGGTTTCTCCTGTGGTTTCTCCTGTGGTTTCTCCTGTGGTTTCTCTGTGGTTTCTTTGTGGTTTCTCCTGGTTTCTCTGTGGTTTCTCTGTGGTTTCTCCTGTGGTTTCTCTTCTGTGGTTTCTCCTGTGGTTTCTCTTTGGTTTCTTTGTGGTTTCTCCTGTGGTTTCCCTGTGGTGTCTCTGTGGTTTCTCTGTGGTTTCTCCTGTGGTTTCCCTGTGGTTTCTCTGTGGTTTCTCCTGTGGTTTCTCCTGTAGTTTCTCCTGTGGTTTCTCCTGTAGTTTATCCTGTGGTTTCTCTGTGGTTTATCCTGTGGTTTCTCCTGTGGTGTGGTTTCTCTGTGGTGGTGTCTCTGTGGTTTCTCCTGTTCTCTGTGGTTTCTCCTGTGGTTTCTCCTGTGGTTTCTCCTGTGGTTTCTCCTGTGGTTTCTCTGTGGTTTGGTTTCTCCTGTGGTTTCTCCGTGGTTTCTCCATGGTTTCTCTTTGGTTTCTCCTATGGTTTCTCTGTGGTTTCTCTGTGGTTTCTCTTGTTCTCCTGGTTTCTCCTGTGGTTTCTCCTGTGGTTTCTCCTGTAGTTTCTCCTGTAGTTTCTCCTGTGGTTTCTCTGTGGTTCCTCTGTGGTTCCTCTGTGGTTTCTCCTGTGGTGTCTCCTGTGTTGTCTCTGTGGTATCTCCTGTGGTTTCTCTGTAGTTTCTCCTGTGGTTTGTCTGTGGTTTCTCCTGTGGTTTCTCCTGTTGTTTCTCCTGTGGTTTCTCTGTGGTTTCTCCTGTTTTCTCCTGTGGTTTCTCTGTGGTTTCTCCTGTGGTTTCTCTGTGGTGTCTCCTGTGGTGTCTCCTGTGGTTTCTCCTGTGGTTTCTCTGTGGTGTCTCCTGTGATTTCTCCTGTGGTTTCTCTTTGGTTTCTCCTGTGGTTTCTCCGTGTTTCTCTGTGTTTCTCTGTGGTTTCCCTGTGGTTTCTCCTGTGGTTTCTCCTGTGGTTTCTCCTGTTTTTTCTCCTGTGGTTTCTCTGTGGTTTCTCCTGTGGTTTCTCCTGGTTTCTCCTTGTGGTTTCTCCTGTGGTTTCTCCTGTGGTTTCTCTTGTGGTTTCTCCTGTGGTTTTTCTTGGTTTCTCCTGTGGTTTCTCCTGTGGTTTCTCCTGTGGTTTCTCTTGTGGTTTTTCCTGTGGTTTCTCCTGTTTTTTTCTCTGTGGTTTCTCTATGGTTTCTCCTGTAGTTTCTCCTGTAGTTTCTCCTGTGGTTTCTCCTGTGGTTTCTCCTGTAGTTTCTCCTGTGGTTTCTCCTGTTGTTTCTTGGTTTCTCCTGTGGTTTCCCTGTGGTTTCTCTGTGGTTTCTCCTGTTTCTCTGGTTTCTCCTGTAGTTTCTCCTGTGGTTTCTCCTGTAGTTTCTCCTGTGGTTTCTCCTGTGGTTTCTCCTGTGGTTTCCTGTGGTTTCTCCTGTGGTTTCTCCTGTGGTTTCTCCTCCTGTGGTTTCTCCGTGGTTTCTCCATGGTTTCTCTTGGTTTCTCCTGTGGTTTCTCCTATGGTTTCTCTGTGGTTTCTCCTGTGGTTTCTCCTGTGGTTTCTCCTGTGGTTCCTCTGTGGTTTCTCCTGTGGTTTCTCCTGTGTCTCCTGTGGTTTCTCTGTGGTTTCTCCTGTGGTTTCCCTGTGGTTTCTCCTGTAGTTTCTCCTGTGGTTTCTCCCGTAGTTTCTCCTGTGGTTTCTCCTGTGTTTCTCTGTGGTTTCTCCTGTGGTTTCTCCTGTTCTCTGTGGTGTCTCCTGTGGTTTCTCCTGTGGTTTCTCCTGTGGTTTCTCTGTGGTGTCTCCTGTGATTTCTCCTGTGGTTTCTCCTTTGGTTTCTCCTGTGGTTTCTCCTGTGGTTTCTCCTGTGGTTTCTCTGTGGTTTCTCCTGTGGGTTTCTCCTGTGGTTTCTCTGTGGTTTCTCCTGTGGTTTCTCTGTGGTTTCTCCTGTGGTTTCTCCTGGGTTTCTCCTGTGGTTTCTCCTGTGGTTTATCTGTGGTTTCTCCTGTGGTTTCTCCTGTGATTTCTCCTGTGGTTTCTTTCTCTGGTTTCTCCTGTGGTTTCTCCTGTGGTTTCTCCTTTGGTTTCTCCTGTGGTTTCTCCTGTGGTTTCTCCTGTGGTTTCTCCTGTGGTTTCTCTCTGTGGTTTCTCTTTGGTTTCTCCTGTGGTTTCTCCTGTGGTTTCTCTGTGGTTTTCCTGTGGTTTCTCCTGTGGTTTCTCCTGGGGTTTCTCCTGGGGTTTCTCCTGTGGTTTCTCCTGTGGTTTCTCCTGTGGTTTCTCTGTGGTTTCTCTGTGGTGTCTCCTGTGGTTTCTCCTGTGGTTTCTCCTGTGGTTTCTCCTGTGGTTTCTCCATGGTTTCTCTTTGGTTTCTCCTGTGGTTTCTCCTGTGGTTTCTCTTGTGGTTTCTCTGTGGTTTCTCCTGTGGTTTCTCCTGTGTTTCTCCTGTGGTTTCTCTGTGGTTTCTCCTGTGGTTTCTCCTGTGGTGTTCTCCTGTGGTTTCTCTGGTTTCTCTGTGGTTTCTCCTGTGGTTTCCCTGTGGTTTCTCCTGTGGTTTATCCTGTGGTTTCTCCCGTAGTTTCTCCTGTGGTTTCTCCTGTGTTGTCTCTGTGGTTTCTCCTGTGGTTTCTCTGTAGTTTCTCCTATGGTTTGTCTGTGGTTTCTCCTGTGGTTTCTCCTGTTGTTTCTCCTGTGGTTTCTCTGTGGTTTCTCCGTGGTTTCTCCGTGGTTTCTCTTTGGTTTCTCCTGTGGTTTCTCCGTCGTTTCTCTGTGGTTTCTCCTGTAGTTTCTCCTGGGGTTTCTCCTGTTTTTCTCCTGTGGTTTCTCTTGTGGTTTCTCCTGTGGTTTCTCTTGTGGTTTCTCTTGTGGTTTCTCCTGTGGTTTCTCTTGTGGTTTCTCTTGTGGTTTCTCTGTGGTTTCTCCTGTGGTTTCTCCTGTGGTTTCTCCTGTGGTTTCTCCTGTGGTTTCTCTTGTGGTTTTTCCTGTGGTTTCTCCTGTTTTTCTCTGTGGTTTCCTCTATGGTTTCTCCTGTAGTTTCTCCTGTGGTTTCTCTGTGGTTTCTCCTGTGGTTTCTCCTGTAGTTTCTCCTGTAGTTTCTCCTGTTGTTTCTCTGTGGTTTCTCCTGTGGTTTCCCTGTGGTTTCTCTGTGGTTTCTCCTGTGGTTTCTCCTGTAGTTTCTCCTGTGGTTTCTCCTGTAGTTTCTCCTGTGGTTTCTCCTGTGGTTTCTCCTGTGGTTTCTCCTGTGGTTTCTCTGTGGTGTCTCTGTGGTGTCTCTGTGGTGTGTCCTGTGGTTTCTCCTGTGGTTTCTCCTGTGGTTTCTCTGTGGTGTCCCCTGTGGTGTCCCCTGTGGTTTCTCCTGTGGTTTCTCCTGTGGTTTCTCTGTGGTTTCTCCGTGGTTTCTCTTTGGTTTCTCCTGTGGTTTCTCCTATGGTTTCTCTGTGGTTTCTCTGTGGTTTCTCTTGTGGTTTCCCTGTGGTTTCTCCTGTGGTTTCTCCTGTAGTTTCTCCTGTAGTTTCTCCTGTGGTTTCTCTGTGGTTCCTCTGTGGTTTTTCCTGTGGTGTCTCCTGTGGTTTCTCTGTGGCTTCTCCTGTGGTTTCCCTGTGGTTTCTCCTGTAGTTTATCCTGTGGTTTCTCCCGTAGTTTCTCCTGTGGTTTCTCCTGTGTTGTCTCTGTGGTTTCTCCTTTGGTTTCTCTGTAGTTTCTCCTATGGTTTGTCTGTGGTTTCTCCTGTGGTTTCTCCTGTTGTTTCTCCTGTGGTTTCTCTGTGGTTTCTCCTGGGGTTTCTCCTGTGGTTTCTCTGTGATTTCTCCTGTGGTTTCTCCTGTGGTTTCTCCTGTGGTTTCTCCTGTGGTTTCTCCTGTGGTTTATCTGTGGTGTCTCCTGTGGTGTCTCCTGTGATTTCTCCTGTGGTTTCTCTGTGGTGTCTCCTGTGATTTCTCCTGTAGTTTCTCCTGTGGTTTCTCCTGTGGTTTCTCCTGTGGTTTCTCCGTGGTTTCTCCGTGGTTTCTCCAAGGTTTCTCTTTGGTTTCTCCTGTGGTTTCTCCGTCGTTTCTCTGTGGTTTTTCCTGTGGTTTCTCCTGTAGTTTCTCATGGGGTTTCTCCTGGGGTTTCTCCTGTTTTTTCTCCTGTTTTTTCTCCTGTGGTTTCTCTTGTGGTTTCTCCTGTGGTTTCTCTGTGGTTTCTCCTGTGGTTTCTCCTGTGGTTTCTCCTGTTTTTTCTCTGTGGTTTCCTCTATGGTTTCTCCTGTAGTTTCTCCTGTGGTTTCTCTGTGGTTTATCCTGTGGTTTATCCTGTGGTTTCTCCTGTAGTTTCTCCTGTAGTTTCTCCTGTTGTTTCTCTGTGGTTCCTCTGTGGTTTCCCCTGTGGTTTCTCTGTGGTTTCTCCTGTGGTTTTCTTGTGGTTTCTCCTGTAGTTTCTCTGTGGTTTCCTCTATGGTTTTTCCTGTGTTTTCTCCTGTGGTTTCTCCTGTGGTTTCTCTTTGTAATCTTGTTTTGGGAGGACATTGTGTTGTCATTGGGTATTGTCTTCATGTTGTTTATCCTGTTGTTTCTGTCCTCCAGTCTCCTTCTCAGGGGACACAGACATTGTATTGATGATGGACAGTTCAGCCAGTGTGGGACAGAGGAACTTTGACTCCAGCAAGACCTTCGTCAAGCGTCTGGCTGAGCGCTTCCTGTCTGCCGAGAGGTCCGGCCGTGCTGCCGTGCGTGTCGCCGTGGGCCAGTACAGCCGTGAACGCCGCATGGAGGCGGAGCTGACCTCTAACCTCACCCTGCTGACCAGTAAGATTGAGGCCGCCACCTTCCAGAATGATGGGACTGACGTTACCAAGGCGATGGCCTTCGCCATGGAGAAATTCCAGATGTCAGGGGGCGGGAACAGGAAGAGGAAGCTAGTGCTGTTCTCTGACGGGAGATCTCAGGGCGTTACCGAGGCGATGCTGGAGAAGCGCGTACGGCTGGTGTCAGAGGCGGGAGTGGAGCTGTATGTTATCACCGTGGGCAACCAGGTGAGCGAGGCCAACCTGCGCTCGCTGGTCAGCAGGGGGAGGAGTTACGATGTCACCTACGCCCAGCGCCACCTGTTCCGCGTCCCAGACTACCCGTCTCTGCTGCGTGGCGTGTTCTACCAGACCGTGTCGCGCAGGGTCTCCCAGGCCTGAGTTCAGGGGCAAGTGCTGGGACCACATGCTTTAGAGTTTAGTCTCCCTCATTATGAATATCCATTCGTATTTCATCACTCATTTACTGTGTTTTAGTTGGGTTTTTACGTCCGATAATGACAGAAGACAATTGTGTGTCAGACTGTGTAAGAGATTGTGTTAGACTGCATTCATGTGCTCTCAGAATTATCAAGAAAAATCCCAAGCGGAAAACTACTGAAAACCTCTTGTAACAGAAACTAGTTTCAGACGTCTGTTATGAGCTTCCATGTTGTAACATCTTCCTGTCAGACTGTTCCCAGTTCCATAATTCCCAGTCAGGCTGTTCCCAGTTCCATAATTCCCAGTCAGACTGTTCCCAGTTCCATAATTCCCAGTCAGACTGTTCCCAGTTCCATAATTCCCAGTCAGACTGTTCCCAGTTCCATAATTCTCTGTCAGACTGTTCCCAGTTCCATAATTCCCAGTCAGACTGTTCCCAGTTCCATAATTCTCTGTCAGGCTGTTCCCAGTTCCATAATTCCCAGTCAGGCTGTTCCCAGTTCCATAATTCCCTGTCAGACTGTTCCCAGTTCCATAATTCCCAGTCAGGCTGTTCCCAGTTCCATAATTCCCAGTCAGGCTGTTCCCAGTTCCATAATTCCCTGTAAGACTGTTCCCAGTTCCATAATTCCCAGTCAGACTGTTCCCAGTTCCATAATTCCCAGTCAGACTGTTCCTAGTTCCATAATTCTGAGCAGCACATGAATGCAGCATTAGACAGAAACGTTACTGTAAAGGAATGGTCGTTGTTGTTTGTAGATCAGAGACAGGACAGGATATGACATCACTACATCTTTTTTAAACATCAAAGTTAAACATTAAACATCCTCCCTGCAGATACCCTGATCCTAATGAAGAACAGCTGGACACGGACTATTTGCGTACTCATGTGTGCGTGTGTGTGTGTGCGTGTGCGTGTGTGTGTGTGCGTGTGTGTGTGTGCGTGTGTGTGCAAACAGTGGAATGGTCTCAAATGTGTTATACATCATGTGGGAGTTCCTCATAAACAGTTTGTCTGAGGTCGCATGTTCAGATGCCTCACAAGTACACAAACATGCAACCACACACACAACCATACACACACACAACCACACTCAGACAGGAAAACATCTATTACCATGTTTGCACCGCCAACCCTGATGAGGTAAAGAAACCCTGAATGGTTTATGGCCCCTCTCTCTCTCTCTCTCTCTCTATCTCTCTCACACACACTCATTCCTCTCTGCATCAGCCTGATGAGGTAAAGAAACCCTGAATGGTTTATGGCCCCTCTCTCTCTATCTCTCTCACACACACTCATTCCTCTCTGCATCAGCCTGATGAGGTAAAGAAACCCTGAATGGTTTATGTCTGAATGGTGCTAGTTGACTGCTGTAGCAGTGAATGGTGCTAGTTGACTGCTCTAGCAGTGAATGGTGCCAGTTGACTGCTGTAGCAGTGAATGGTGCTAGTTAACGGCTGTAGCAGTGAATTGTGCTAGTTGACCGCTCTAGCAGTGAATGGTGCCAGTTGACCGCTCTAGCAGTGAATGGTGCTAGTTGACCGCTGTAGTAGTGAATGGTGTCAGTTGACCACTGTAGCAGTGAATGGTGCCAGTTGACCGCTGTAGCAGTGAATGGTGCCAGTTGACCACTGTAGCAGTGAATGGTGCCAGTTGACCGCTGTAGCAGTGAATGGTGCCAGTTGACCGCTGTAGCAGTGAATGGTGCCAGTTGACCGCTGTAGCAGTGAATGGTGCCAGTTGACCACTGTAGCAGTGAATGGTGCCAGTTGACCGCTGCAGCAGTGAATGGTGCCAGTTGACCACTGTAGCAGTGAATGGTGCCAGTTGACCACTGTAGCAGTGAATGGTGCCAGTTGACCACTGCAGCAGTGAATGGTGCCAGTTGACCGCTGTAGCAGTGAATGGTGCCAGTTGACCACTGTAGCAGTGAATGGTGCCAGTTGACCACTGTAGCAGTGAATGGTGCCAGTTGACCGCTGTAGCAGTGGGCAACATCCTACTGATGATATTTTGATCTGAAACCAAACCAGCTGCCAGACAGGCTGCTAGAACACAGCTGATTCATTAAAGGCCTCTTCAACCAATTCATGTTTCTTGTTTTTTTATCAGTTAGTATGAAAAGTTTACTCAATATCCTGCACACACATGTCCGCATGCACGCGTACACACACACACACACACACACACACACACTCACACAGTGCGTTCAGAAATTATTCAGACCCCTTGACTTTTTTCACATTTTGTTTACTTTAAGGGATTTAAATTAAACATGTTCCTGATCAATCTACACAAAATAACCCATAATGACAAAGCAAAAACTGTTTTTTTGAAGTGTTTGCTAATTTATTAAAAGTTAAAAACAGAAATACCTTATTTACATAACAGACCCTTTGCTAATGAGACTTGAAATTGAGCTCAGGTGCATCCTGTTTCCATTGATCATCCTTGAGATGTTTCTACAACTTGATTGGAGTCCACCTGTGGTAAATTCAATTGATTGGACATGATTTGGAAAGGCACACACCTGTCTATATAAGGTCCCACGGTTGACAGTGAATGTCAGAGCAAAAACCAAGCCATGAGGTGGAAGGAATTGTCCTTAGAGCTCCTTGACAGGATTATGTCGAGGCACAGATCTGGGAAAGGGTACCAACAAATGTATTCAGTATTGATGGTCCCCAAGAACACACTGGCCTCAGCTCCCGGCCGCCAGGACAAACTGAGCAATCAGGGGAGAAGGGCCTCAGTCAGGGAGGTGACCAAGAACCCAATTGTCACTCTGACAGAGCTCTAGAGTTCCTCTTGAGATGGGAGAACCTTCCAGAAGAACAACCATCTCTGCAGCCCTCCACCAATCAGGCCTTTATGGTAGAGTGGACAGATGGAAGCCACTCCTTAGTAAAAGGCACATGACAGCCCACTTGGAGTTTGCCAAAAGGCACCTAAAGGACTCTCAGACCACGAGAAACAAGATTCTCTGGTCTGATGAAACCAAGATTGAACTCTTTGGCCTGAATGCCAAGTGTCACGTCTGGAGGAAACCTGGCACCATCCCTACGGTGAAGCAAGGTCAAGTCAAATCAAATAACATTTTATTGGTCACATACACGTGTTTAGCAGATGTTATTGCGGGTGTAGCGAAATGCTTGTGTTTCTAGCTCCGACAGTGCAGTAATATCTAACAATTTCACAACATATACCCAATACACACAAGTCTAAGTAAAGGAATGGAATTAAGAATATATGCAGTCTCCCCAGGAACTTTTACCCAATTGGATTCACACAGAAGATGCCAAACAACAACCATCTCTGCATCGTGACCCAGGTTTTCCTACAGTTACGAGTGTTCTTAGCAGTGTGCATAGCAACAACGGAATGTTTGGAGCATGTAACTCCACATTTACATTGTGATAGTTTAGCAGACCATTTAGGGGTGTGTGGGGTAAGTTAGCTGAGCCACCCCTTGTTTCTGGGAAACCATACACAAAATGAGTCATGTGACCAAATATTTAGAAAGAGGTCATCATTTCATGGAGTCTGAAGGAACAAATCACGTGGAAAAAGTGGTGAGAAAGTTAGGTCACATCATTTTCAAACTTATTTTATTAAAACTGCACTGTTGGTTAAGGGCTTGTAAGTAAGCATTTCACTGTTGTATTCGGCGCATGTGACAAATACAATTTGATTTGATTGGTTCTATAATCAGTTATGGTCTCTATAAGCTACAATATGAGGTCCTAAACCAGTTATGGTCTCTATAAGCTACAATATGAGGTCCTAAACCAGTTATGGTCTCTATAAGCTACAATATGAGGTCCTAAACCAGTTATGGTCTCTATAAGCTACAATATGAGGTCCTAAACCAGTTATGGTCTCTATAAGCTACAATATGAGGTCCTAAACCAGTTATGGTCTCTATAAGCTACAATATGAGGTCCTAAACCAGTTATGGTCTCTATAAACTACAATATGAGGTCCTAAACCAGTTATGGTCTCTATAAGCTACAATATGAGGTCCTAAACCAGTTATGGTCTCTATAAGCTACAATATGAGGTCCTAAACCAGTTATGGTCTCTATAAGCTACAATATGAGGTCCTAAACCAGTTATGGTCTCTATAAGCTACAATATGAGGTCCTAAACCAGTTATGGTCTCTATAAGCTACAATATGAGGTCCTAAACCAGTTATGGTCTCTATAAGCTACAATATCAGGTCCTAAACCAGTTATGGTCTCTATAAGCTACAATATCAGGTCCTAAACCAGTTATGGTCTCTATAAGCTACAATATGAGGTCCTAAACCAGTTATGGTCTCTATAAGCTACAATATGAGGTCCTAAACCAGTTATGGTCTCTATAAGCTACAATATGAGGTCCTAAACCAGTTATGGTCTCTATAAGCTACAATATGAGGTCCTAAACCAGTTATGGTCTCTATAAGCTACAATATGAGGTCCTAAACCAGTTATGGTCTCTATAAGCTACAATATGAGGTCCTAAACCAGTTATGGTCTCTATAAGCTACAATATCAGGTCCTAAACCAGTTATGGTCTCTATAAGCTACAATATGAGGTCCTAAACCTAGAATGAAAGTGCATCCTTGTAGCTGTGTGGGCTAATATAGTCAAAAATATTTGCCTTGGGGTAAATTGAGCCAATGGCCATGGGGTAAGTTGAGCCAATGGCCACCATACCCCATTACAATTCAGAGGTACTGAATGACAATAGAGGTACTGAATGACACTGAAAAGGTACTGAATGACACTGAAGAGGTTCTGAAGAGGTACTGAATGATACTGAAGAGGTTCTAAAGAGGTACTGAATGACACTGAAGAGGTACTGAATGACACTGAAGAGGTATTGAATGACACTGAATATATATCACATGTATGTACTGTATTTTATACCATCTACTGCACCTTGCCTATGCCGCCCGGCCATCGCTCATCCATATACTTACATGTACTGTGGCAAAGAAGGGGGTTGAGTGATAAATGGCAGACATGTGAGAGCAGCACTAATAAACGGGCCCTGCCCTCTCACTAAAATGGCCACCCCCATCAGAACTACAGATCACAAAATGGTGCATTAGGGCCTTACTGAACCTGTTTCCACTGTGTGCATTAGGTCTGTAACAGAACCTGTTTCTACTGTGTGCATTAGGTCTGTAACAGAACCTGTTTCTACTGTGTGCATTAGGTCTGTAACAGAACCTGTTTCTACTGTGTGCATTAGGTCTGTAACAGAACCTGTTTCTACTGTGTGCATTAGGTCTGTAACAGAACCTGTTTCTACTGTGTGCATTAGGTCTGTAACAGAACCTGTTTCTACTGTGTGCATTAGGTCTGTAACAGAACCTGTTTCTACTGTGTGCATTAGGTCTGTAACAGAACCTGTTTCTACTGTGTGCATTAGGTCTGTAACAGAACCTGTTTCTACTGTGTGCATTAGGTCTGTAACAGAACCTGTTTCTACTGTGTGCATTAGGTCTGTAACAGAACCTGTTTCTACTGTGTGCATTAGGTCTGTAACAGAACCTGTTTCTACTGTGTGCATTAGGTCTGTAACAGAACCTGTTTCCACTGTGTGCATTAGGTCTGTAACAGAACCTGTTTCTACTGTGTATTAGGGCCTGTAGATTAACCTGTTTCTATTTCTACTGTGTATTAGGGCCTGTAACTGAATCTGTTTTCACTGTGTGCATTAAATCAAATCAAATTGTATATGTCACCAGTGGTCTAGGGCACTGCATCGCAGTGCTAGCTCTGGGTTCAAGCCCAGGCTCTGTCGCAGCCGGCCGCGACCGGGAGGTCCATGGGGCAACGCATAATTGGCCTAGCATCGTCCGGGTTAGGGAGGGTTTGGCCGGTAGGGATATCCTTGTCTCATCGCGCACTAGTGACTGCTGTGGCCGCAGTGGACGCTAACCAGTTCGTTAGGTGTACGGTGTTTCCTCTGACACATTGGTGCTGCTGGCTTCCGGGTTGGATGCGCGCTGTGTTAAAGAGCAGGAATTTCAACCTTCGTCTCTCCCGAGCCAGTACGGGAGTTGTAGCGATGAGACAAGACAGTAACTACTAACAATTGGATACCACGAAATTGGGGATAATTTAAAAAAAACATTTTTAAAAAAACATGCATTTGTCACAAACACGTGTTTAGCAGATGTTATTGCGAGTGTAGTGAAATGCTTGTGCTTCTAGTGCCAACAGTGCAGTAATATCTAACAAGTATTATCTAACAATTCACAACAATACACACACACGCACAACCTAAAAGTAAAATAATGGAATTAAGGAATATTTAAACATTAGGATGAGCAATGTCAGAGTGTCATAGACTAAAATACAGTAAAATAGAATACAGTAAATACATTTGAGATGAGTAAAGCAAAAATATGCAAACATTACTAAAGTGACTAGTGTTCCATTGCTAAAGTGGCCAGTGATTTCAAGTCTATGTATATGGGGCAGCAGCCTCTAAGGTGCAGGGTTGCGTAACCGGGTGGAAGCCACATGTGATGTCTATTTAGCAGTCTGATGGCCTTGAGATATAAGCTGTTTTTAAGTCTCTCGGCCCCAGCTGTGATGCACCTGTACTGACCTCGCCTTCTGGATGATAGTGGGGTGAACAGGTAGTTGCTCGGGTGGTTGTTGTCCTTGATAATCTTTCTGGCCTGCCTGTGACATTAGGGGTGCTGTAGGTGTCCTGGAGGGCAGGTAGTTTGCCCCTGGTGCGTTGGGCAGACTACACCACCGTCTGGCTTCCACCCGCCTGGTACGGTTGTGCAGTTGCCGTACCAGGCTTTTATACAGCTCAATTGTGCATTTGTAAATGTTTGTGAGGGTTTTAGGTGCCAAGTTAAATTTCTTCAGCCTTCTGAGGTTGAAGAGGCGCTGTTGCGCATTCTTCACCTCACTGCCAGAGTGGGTGGATCGTTTCAGATTGTCATTGATATGTATGCAGAGGAACTTTAAAATCTCCACCTGCTCCACTGTGGTCCCGTCAATGTGGATAGGGACGTGCTCCCTCTGCTGTTTCCTAAAGTCCACGATCAGCTCCTTTGTTTTGTCGATATTGAGTGAGAGGTTATTTTGTTGGCACCACACTCCGAGGACCCACACCTCCTCTCTGTAGTCTCATCATTGGGTCCACGCAGTCATGGGTGAACAGGGAGTACAGGAGGGGACTGAGTACGCACCCTTGTGGGGCCCCTGTTTTGAGAATCAGTGAAGTAGAGGTGTTGTTTCCGACCTTCACCACCTGGGGGCAGCCCGTTAGGAAGTCCAGGACCCAGTTGCACAGGACGGGGTTCAGACTCAGGGACTCTAGCTTAATGGTGAGCTTGGAGGGTACTATGGTGTTGAATGCTGAGCTGTAGTCGATGAACAGCATTCTTACATAGGTATTCCTCTTGTCCAGATGGGATAGGGCAGTGTGCAGTGTGATGGCGATTGCATCGTCTGTGGATCTATTGGGGTGGTAAACACATTGAAGTGGGTCTAGAGTGACAGTTAAGGTGGAGGTGATATGATCCTTAACTAGTCTCTCAAAGCACCTCATGATGACAGAAGTGAGTGCTACGGGGCGATAGTCATTTAGTTCAGTTACCTTTGCTTTCTTGGATACAGGAACAATGGTGGACATCTTGAAGAAAGTGGGGACAGCAGACTGGGATAGGGAGAGATTGAATATGTCGTAAACACTCCAGCCAGCTGGTCTGCGCATGATCTGAAGAGGTGGCTAGGAATGCCGTCTGGGCCGGCAGCCTTGCGAGGGTTAACACGTTTAAATGTCTTTCTCACGTGGCCATGGAGGAGAGTCCACAGTCCTTGGTAGCCACGTCGGTGGCACTGTGTTATCCTCAAAGCGGGTAAAGAAGGTGTTTAGTTCATTGCAGCTGCAGCGCAAATGGAAGAAGGGGGAGAAACGCATTTTATGTTTTGTAAAGGTCTTGATTAAAAACAGTGTTGACAATGCTGAATAAAAAGTGTTGACAATGCTGATTAAAAACTTAAACATGAACTCACTCATAAAAACAGCAGCTCTCTGCTGTATTCTTTGACGGCCTCTCTCTAGTCTGGTTTTAAAAGTGATTAAATCTCACCTAGTCTAGTATCAAACTGTGGGCTCATGGAAGCTGTTGGCACTGTGATTTGAGCTATACAATTGGCCAGTGCAGTAGACGAACTCAAGCCACAGATCTCCCGGTCCACTGGGTATGCAGACTTTGTCTTTTAAGATAAATGAAACTGCTCAAAATGGGAACACTTTGCGCAGGGTGATCAGGTTTCTGAATCAAGTTCTGCTACCACAAATTTTAAAAAGCGCCCAAGCCTTTTTTCTACAGAAATGTACAAATTTACCGGTTGGTGACCACTGAGCTAGGGGATAGGGAATAGGAGATAGGAGCTAGGGGATAGGGAATAGGAGCTAGGAGATAGAGGATAGGAGATGGGGGATAGGGAATAGGAGCTAGGGGATAGAGGATAGGAGATAGAGGATAGGGAATAGGAGCTAGGGGATAGAGGATAGGAGCTAGGGGATAGGGAATAGGAGCTGGGTTTAGGGGATTAGGAGATGGTGGATAGGAGCTTTAGAGGATAGGGGATAGGGGATTGGGAATAGGAGCTAGTGGATAGGGGATAGGGAATAGGAGCTAGGGGTTAGAAGATAGGGGATAGGGAATAGGAGCTAGGGGTTAAAGATAGGGGATAGGGAATAGGAGCTAGGGGTTAGAAGATGGGGATAGGGAATAGGAGCTAGGGGATAGGGGATAGGAGCTAGGGGATAGGGAATAGGAGCTAGGGGTTAGAGGATTGGGGATAGGGAGTAGGAACTAGGGGATAGGGAGTAGGAGCTAGGGGTTAGAGAATAGGAGCTAGGGGTTAGAGGATAGGAGCTAGGGGATAGGAGCTAGAGGGTCGGGAGTAGGAGCTAGGGGTTAGAGGATAGGAGCTAGGGGTTAGAGAATAGGAGTTAGGGGATATGGGATAGGAGCTAAGGGATAGGAGATAGGGAATAGGAAATAGGACTTGTGGTTAGAGGATAGGAGCTAGGGGATGGGGGCAGGGGTTGGTTTTGGATTGAAAGAGAGTAAAGGAGAATAGACGAGGGGAGAGGAGAGGGAAAGAGGATAGAGGAGGGAGAGGAGAGGAGAGGGAAAGAGAATAGAGGAGGGGAGAAGAGAGGGAGAGAGAAATAGAGGAGGGGAGAGGAGAGGGAAAGAGAATAGAGGAGGGGAGAGGAGAGGGAAAGAGAATAGAGGAGGGGAGAGGAGAGGGAAAGAGAATAGAGGAGGGGAGAAGAGAGGGAAAGAGAATAGAGGAGGGGAGAGGAGAGGGAAAGAGAATAGAGGAGGGGAGAGGAGAGGGAAAGAGAATAGAGGAGGGGAGAGGAGAGGGAAAGAGAATAGAGGAGGGGAGAGGAGAGGGAAAGAGAATAGAGGAGGGGAGAGGAGAGGGAAAAAGAAGATAGTCATTCCTGCTTCATGAATCACATTGAAACAGATGCCCCCACTTCCCTATCTCACATACCTTACCAGAAACTCATCGCCAGCAGTAAAAAAGGAGCCCAAGCCTTTTTTTTTTACAGAAATGTAGAAATTTACCGGTTGGTGACCACTGAGCTAGGGGATAGGGAATAGGAGCTAGAGGATAGGGAATAGGAGCTAGAGGATAGGGAATAGGAGCTAGGGGTTAGAGGATAGGAGTTAGGGGATAGGGAATAGGAGATAGGGGATAGGGAATAGGAGATAGGGGTTAGAGGATAGGGGATAGGAAATAGGAGCTAGGGGATAGGGAATAGGAGCTAGGGGTTAGAAGATAGGCGCTCGGGGATAGGGAATAGGAGCTAGGGTTTAGATGATAGGAGCTAGGGGACAGGGAATAGGAGCTAGGGGATAGGAGCTAGGGGATAGGGGATAGGGAATAGGAGCTAGGGGTTAGAGGATTGAAGCTAGGGGATAGGGGATAGGGAATAGGAGCTAAGGGTTAGTGGATATGAGCTAGGGGATAGGGGCTAGGGGTTAGAGGATAGGCGCTAGGGGATAGGATCTAGGGGATAATGAGTAGGAGCTAGGGTTTGGAGGATAGGAGCAAGGGGATAGGAAATAGGAGCTAGGGGTTAGAAGAGAGGAAATAGGAGCTAGGGGTTAGAGAATAGGAGTTAGGGGATATGGGATAGGAGCTAGGGGATAGGTAATAGGAAATAGGAGTTGTGGTTAGAGGATAGGAGCTAGGGGATAGGGGGCAGGGGTTGGTTTTGGATTGAAAGAGAGTAAAGGATAATAGAGGAGGGGAGGTTAGAAAAGAGAATAGAGGAGGGGAGAGGGAGGGAAAGAGAATAGAGGAGGGGAGAGGAGAGGGAAAGAGAATAGAGGAGGGGAGAGGAGAGGGAAAGAGAATAGAGGAGGGGAGAGGAGAGGGAAAGAGAATAGAGGAGGGGAGAGAGGAGAGGGAAAGAGAATAGAGGAGGGGAGAGGAGAGGGAAAGAGAATAGAGGAGGGAGAGGAGAGGGAAAGAGAATAGAGGAGGGGAGAGGGAAAGAGAATAGAGGAGGGGAGAGGAGAGGGAAAGAGAATAGAGGAGAGGAGAGGAGAGGGAAAGAGAATAGAGGAGGGGAGAGGAGAGGGAAAGAGAATAGAGGAGGGGAGAGGAGAGGGAAAGAGAATAGAGGAGGGGAGAGGAGAGGGAAAGAGAATAGAGGAGAGGAGAGGAGAGGGAAAAAGAAGAGTCATTCCTGCTTCATGAATCACATTGAAACAGATGCCCCCGCTTCCCTATCTCACATTGCCAGAAACTCATTGCCAGCAGTAACAGCCCCCTCTTTCATCCCCTCCCCTCCTCTCCTCCCTTCTTCCACCTCTCTTCTCTGCCATCTCCCCTCCCCTCATTTCCTGTCCTCCAGTGACGACCCGTCATTCAGGGCAGTACAGTGAGGACATCATAACGATGAAATAACACATATGGAATCATGTAGTGACCAAAAAAGTGTTAAACAAATCCAAATATATTTTCTATTTTAGATTCTTCAAAGTAGCCACCTTTTGCCTTGATGACAGCTTTCCACACTCTTTGCATTTTCTCAACCAGCTTCACCTAGAATGCTTTCCCAGCAGTCTTGAAGGAGTTCCCACATATGCTGATGCTCTTCCTTCACCCTGCGGTCCAACTCATCCCAAAACATCTCAATTGGGTTGAGGTCGGGGGGATTGTGGAGGCCAGGTCATCTGATGCAGCACGCCATCACTCTCCTTCTTGGTCAAATAGCCCTTACACAGCCTGGAGGTGTGCTGGGTCATTGTCCAGTTGAAAAACAAATGATAGTCCCACTAAGCGCAAACCAGATGGGATGGCGCATCGCTGAAGAATGCTGTGGTAGCCATGCTGGTTAAGTGTGCCTTGAATTCTAAATAGATCACTGAGTGTCACCAGCAAAGCACCATCACACCTCCTCCTCCATGCTTCACGGTGGGAACCACACATGCGGAGATCATCTGTTCACCTACTTTGCGTCTCAGAAAGACACGGTTGGAACCAAAATTAGAAATTTGGACTCATCAGACCAAAGGACAGATTTCCACCGGTCTAATGTCCCTTGCTTGTGATTCTTGGCCCAAGCAAGTCTCTTCTCTTTTTCAAGCTTACATTCAACATTGGCCAAGCTATCAATCCAGCATGACTTCTGCCGCATTCAAATCAACTGGAAACTCGGAATCTCAGACTTCAGTGAGTTCAAGACAATTGGGAACTCTGAAAAAAAAACAAGCTCCGACTGGGAAAATACATTTTGAATGGTCATCCAACTCGGAATTCCAAGTCGGGAACTCGGGCTTCTTTCTACAGCTCCGACCTGAAGTTCACTGACATCATGATTCAACCTTGTTTTTTTTCAGTGTTCCAAGTTGTCTTGAAAGCACCATAAATCCAGAGACTGACAAAATGTGTCAGGCTCCATTGATAGCCAAGGTGTAGCAGTGGTAAGAATTCACTCCATGGGGCTGAAAAGAAAGCTCTGCTGTTGGGACAGCTTTATGTAGGCCATAACAGTTTGTGGGCACCGTTTGTCACGTTATAGTGCAATTAATGTATTGTTTAGTGCTGTGTTGTGTAGTGGCTTTGCTCTTATGCATCTAAAAATGTATTTTTGAGTTTGCCCAACAAAGTTTTACATGCTAAAATCGTCACTGCTATCCTCTCCTCCCATCTCCTCCTCTCTCCTCTCTCATTTCTTCCTCTCTCATTTCTTCCCTCCTCTCCTCTCTCCTCTCCTCCCCCCTCTCCTTCCCTCTCCTCCACTCCTCCCTCCCCTCCTCCCTTCCCCTCCCCTCCTCTCATCTCTCCTCTCCTCCCCCTCCTCTCTCTCTCTCCTCTCCTCTCCTCTCCTCTCCTTCCCTCTCCTCTCTCCTCTCATTTCTTCCTCTCTCATTTCTTCCCTCCTCTCCTCTCTCCTCTCCCCTCCTCTCCTCCCCTCTCCTTCCCTCTCCTCCCTCCTCCCTCCCCCTCCCTCCCCTCCTCTCCTCTCCTCTCCTCTCCTCTCCTCTCCTCTCCTCTCCTCTCCTCTCCTCTCCTCTCCTCTCCTCTCCTCTCCTCTCCTCTCCTCTCCTCTCCTCTCCTCTCCTCTCCCTTCCCTCTTCTCCTTCCCCCTCTCCTCCCTTCTCCCCTCCTCTCCTTGATCCACATCTATGTCCTTTGCTGCACTTAGGGCTGGATTCAATCTGTATCTGCAAAATATCGCTGAAGATCCGCGTTAAAATGTAAAGGTCATTTCAGATTGAGCCGATAATATAATATAGGACAGCAGTGGCAGTCGGTGTCGTTTAAGATGAGAGAGGACGATTAATTTTTTTCATGAACATGGCCTGCGGTAGAATTACAGCATTATGTTAATCACATTACGTTTATATTAGAATGTATTCCTATATTAGTACATTCACACAATCTGTTTTTCTGAGTGGCAACAGAGTAGGGTTCTTAGAACTCTCCTGTCTGTGTGGAGAGAGAGGAGCCTCTGAGATTTAACAATGACAGTAGATTTACGATGGCTTGGTGATAAGACAACATTCCATTCCATGATTAGTGTCTGTGTGCCTGTCTGTCGGTGGCAGGGAGACACAATTTCCAGTTTATTTATCTCAAATGGAAGATGAACACTGGACTTAATAATTTGAGGCAAGGACCTAGTGTCCTAGGTTACATTAGTATTTTTGTATAAACAAGTAGTAAAAGACCTAGAGACAGAAACCTGGCGCAATGTAAATCTCACTGTCTGTTGCTTGATATCACAATGTACCTTTGTATAATTTTACACATCTGTTGTTTGTCATGAACATCCAAGAGGATGGACTTATCTATAAAATGCTGTGGCTTAGTCCTACTGGTTGGGCTCTCAAGAGTCACCTGCGGGTGGGTTGTTGACATCTCCATTACTGAGGTAATTCATTGATAATAAAGTTCAATTGTTTTGAAGAAATCTAAAAGTCTCTCTCCTTTGATTTGAATAATTACCACGACAGGCCGTATTTATATTAGAGCATATTGGATGACTGTCATTCATATTCCATTCACCCAGTTCAATGTAACATCAATAGGTTTAGGTTACTGTCATTCATATTACATTCACCCAGTTCAATGTAACAGCGATAGGTTTAGGTTACTGTCATTCATATTCACCCAGTTCAATGTAACAGTGATAGGTTTAGGTTACTGTCATTCATATTCACCCAGTTCAATGTAACATCAATAGGTTTAGGTTACTGTCATTCATATTCACCCAGTTCAATGTAACATCAATAGGTTTAGGTTACTGTCATTCATATTCACCCAGTTCAATGTAACAATGATAGGTTTAGGTTATTGTCATTCATATTCACCCAGTTCAATGTAACAGCGATAGGTTTAGGTTACTGTCATTCATATTCACCCAGTTCAATGTAACATCAATAGGTTTAGGTTACTGTCATTCATATTCACCCAGTTCAATGTAACAATGATAGGTTTAGGTTATTGTCATTCATATTCACCCAGTTCAATGTAACAGCGATAGGTTTAGGTTACTGTCATTCATATTCACCCAGTTCAGTGTAACAGTGACAGGTTTAGGTTACTGTCATTCATATTCACCCAGTTCAATGTAACAGTGACAGGTTTAGGTTACTGTCATTCATATTCACCCAGTTCAATGTAACAGTGATAGGTTTAGGTTACTGTCATTCATATTCACCCAGTTCAATGTAACAGTGACAGGTTTAGGTTACTGTCATTCATATTCACCCAGTTCAATGTAACAGTGATAGGTTTAGGTTACTGTCATTCATATTCACCCAGTTCAATGTAACAGTGACAGGTTTAGGTTACTGTCATTCATATAAACCCAGTTCAATGTAACAGTGACAGGTTTAGGTTACTGTCATTCATATTACATTCACCCAGTTCAATGTAACATCAATAGGTTTAGGTTACTGTCATTCATATTCACCCAGTTCAATGTAACAGTGACAGGTTTAGGTTACTGTCATTCATATTCACCCAGTTCAATGTAACAGCGATAGGTTTAGGTTACTGACATTCATATTCACCCAGTTCAATGTAACATCAATAGGTTTAGGTTACTGTCATTCATATTCACCCAGTTCAATGTAACAGTGACAGGTTTAGGTTACTGACATTCATATTCACCCAGTTCAATGTAACAGCGATAGGTTTAGGTTACTGACATTCATATTCACCCAGTTCAATGTAACATCAATAGGTTTAGGCTACTACATGATACTCAAATTTTCCCTGTACCCATCATGAGGTTGCTTTCAACCTAGCCTATGAAAGTTTACAGCGTAGGTAGGTGCAAGAGAGAGAAACATTTGAGGTGACAGACAGTGACACACCGCCTTTCACACTCTTGCCTGCATCTACCTGATCTAGGGTGTTATCATTAGTCCAACAGTTGCAAATTAAAGTTTCTATTGGACAAATTCAGGTATGTTTATCCCTATCTTGTTCTGTTTGCTTCCATTCAAGAAATGTTTTTCAACAGAATCGTCAGAATGAATACACCCCTGATCACACGTAAACGCAGTTCACTTTCATAGCAGCCATGTTGTATTCCTTCTAGCCTCTATGCGCTCTCCTCCTCTCAACGCTTCCCTCCGCTTGTGATGGGTATAGGCTAAACTAGCTAGCTGCATTGTCGGAATCTTTCTCTCTTGCGTCTCTTGCAAAACTGTTCATCTATTGTCTCACTCTAAGTCCACTACTCACCACATTGTATGCACTGCAGTGATAGCTAGCTGTAGCTTATGCTTTCAGTACTAGATTCATTCTCTGATCCTTTGAGTGGACAGCATGTCAGTTCATGCTGCAAGAGCTCTCATAGGTAGGATGACGTCCCTGTTGTCAGAAGTACTGTATAAGTCTATGGAAGGGGGTGAGAACCATGAGCCTCCTAGGTTTTGTATTGAAGTCAATGTACCCAGAGGAGGACAGAAGTTAGCTGTCCTCCGGCTACACCATGGTGCTACCCTACAGAGTGGTGTTGAGGCTACTGTAGGCCTTCATTGAATAACAGTGTGTTTTAATACATTATTTGGTGACATGTGAATATATAGTTTTATCTAGAAAGGATAACTTAAATCTTTTACTTTATTGTATTTTTTATTAATAAATGATCCCCCCCTTCCTCCTCTAAGGAGCCTCCTCTGCAGGACAGTGATTCACAGTGTGTTTTATGCAAGCACTTCTCTAAGTGAGAGAATATATTATGCTACCTTTTATATTCTTGATCCTAATGATATAGGCCTAGGTGTAAAACAGCCGAGGTGACGGAGCAACGACACTGGAATATAAAACAAAATGTGTATGGGTGGAGAGAGGGTTGGTTTTACAGGTTTACTCGCTCTGGATTGTCAGTACTGCATGTATTCTTGGCTATCGTGCCATCGTTGTTGTGCCATGGCTGTGTCAGAGTCGATTGTAAGTTCAACTTGGGAAATGTGTTATGGTCAGTAATGGGTAATGTTTTATGGTCAGTAATGGGTAATGTTTTATGGTCAGTGTGATGGGTAATGTTTTATGGTCAGTAATGGGTAATGTTTTATGGTCAGTGTGATGGGTAATGTTTTATGGTTGGTAATGTTTTATGGTCGGTAATGTTTTATGGTCGGTAATGTTTTATGGTCGGTAATGGGTAATGTGTTATGGTCAGTGTGATGGGTAATGTTTTATGGTCAGTGTGATGGGTAATGTCTTATGGTCGGTAATGGGTAATGTTTTATGGTCAGTGTGATGGGTAATGTTCTATGGTCGGTAATGGGTAATGTTTTTGGGTCGGAAATGGGTAATGTTTTATGGTCAGTGTGATGGGTAATGTTTTATGGTCAGTAATGGGTCATGTTTTATGGTCAGTGTGATGGGTAATGTTTATGGTCAGTGTGATGGGTAATGTTTTATGGTCAGTAATGGGTCATGTTTTATGGTCAGTAATGGGTACTGTTTTATGGTCGGTAATGGGTAATGTTTTATGGTCAGTGTAATGGGTAATGTTTTATGGTCAGTGTGATAGGTAATGTTTTATGGTCGGTAATGGGTAATGTTTTATGGTCAGTGTGATAGGTAATGTTTTATGGTTGGTAATGGGTCATGTTTTATGGTCGGTAATGGGTAATGTTTTATGGTCAGTGTGATGGGTAATGTTGTATGGTCAGTGTGATGGGTAATGTTTTATGGTCAGTAATGGGTAATGTTGTATGGTCAGTGTGATGGGTAATGTTTTATGGTCGGCAATGGGTAATGTTGTATGGTCGGTAATGGGTAATGTTTTATGGTCGGTAATGGGTAATGTTTTATGGCCAGTAATGGGTAATGTTTTATGGTCAGTAATGGGTAATGTTTTATGGTCGGTAATGGTTAATGTTTTATGGTCAGTGTGATGGGTAATGTTGTATGGTCAGTGTGATGGGTAATGTTGTAGGGTCAGTAATGGGTAATGTTGTATGGTCAGTGTGATGGGTAATATTTTATGGTCGGTAATGGGTAATGTTTTATGGTCGGTAATGGGTAATGTTTTATGGTCGGTAATGGGTAATGTTTTATGGTCAGTAATGGGTAACGTTTTATGGTCGGTAATGGTTAATGTTTTATGGTCGGTAATGGGTAATGTTTTATGGTCGGTAATGGGTCATGTTTTATGATCAGTGTGATGGGTAATGTTGTATGGTCAGTGTGATGGGTAATGTTGTATGGTCAGTGTGATGGGTAATGTTTTATGGTCAGTAATGGGTAATGTTTTATGGTCAGTGTGATGGGTAATGTTTTATGGTCGGTAATGGGTAATGTTTTATGGTCAGTAATGGGTAATGTTTTATGGCAGGTAATGGGTAATGTTTTATGGTCAGTAATGGGTAATGTTTTATGGTCAGTGTGATGGGTAATGTTTTATGGTCAGTGTGATGGGTAATGTTTTATGGTCAGTAATGGGTAATGTTTTATGGTCAGTGTGATGGGTAATGTTTTATGGTTGGTAATGGGTAATGTTTTATGGTCAGGTAATGGTTAATGTTTTATGGTCAGTGTGATGGGTAATGTTGTATGGTCAGTGTGATGGGTAATGTTTTATGGTCAGTAATGGGTAATGTTTTATGGTCAGTGTGATGGGTAATGTTTTATGGTCAGTAATGGGTCATGTTTTATGGCAGGTAATGGGTAATGTTTTATGGTCAGTAATGGGTCATGTTTTATGGTCAGTAATGGGTAATGTTTTATGGTCAGTGTGATGGGTAATGTTTTATGGTCAGTAATGGGTAATATTTTATGGTCAGTGTGATGGGTAATGTTTTATGGTCAGTAATGGGTAATGTTTTATGGTCAGTGTGATGGGTAATGTTTTATGGTCAGTAATGGGTAATATTTTATGGTCAGTGTGATGGGTAATGCTTTATGGTCGGTAATGGGTAATATTTTATGGTCAGTGTGATGGGTAATGTTTTATGGTCGGTAATGGGTAATATTTTATGGTCAGTGTCATACCTAAGACACATTTTTACTTGCAGTCATTAGCGGCTGTTAGAATCTATGTTCCTTTTTCCTTCTTTTTTGTCGGAATACAACAGGATATGAGAACTACATGAAATATGTCTTGGACATAAAAAAAAGGACTGGGCTTGTGATATATTGAGGTTGTTTTCTCTTTATTTTGTATTTTTAGAACAATTGAATCCAATGAACTGAGCAGGCTGGGCTGACATGCTTATAGCCAATCAGATCCATTGAACTGAGCAGGCTGGGCTGACATGCTTATAGCCAATCAGATCCATTGAACTGAGCAGGCTGGGCTGACATGCTTATAGCCAATCAGATCCATTGAACTGAGCAGGCTGGGCTGACATGCTTATAGCCAATCAGATCCATTGAACTGAGCAGGCTGGGCTGACATGCTTATAGCCAATCAGATTGGTCAGACCAGCATTGAACAGACCTGAGCGCGGGAGCTTCTTGTTTTAGTTTCTGTCTGTAGGCAGAGAGCAACAAAATGGAGTCGTGGTCAGCTTTTCCAAAAGGAGAGCGGGGCAGGGCCTTATATGCGTCGCGGAAGATAGAATAGCAATGATCCAGGGTTTTTCCAGCCCTGGTTGTGCAATAGATATGCTGATACAATTTAGGGAGTCTTGTTTTCAGATTAGCCTTGTTAAAATCCCCAGCTACAATGAATGCAGCCTCAGGATATGTGGTTTCCAGTTTGCAAAGAGTCAAATAAAGTTTGTTCAGAGCCATCGATGTGTCTGCTTGGGGGGGAATATATACGGCTGTGATTATAATCGAAGAGAATTCCCTTGGTAGATAATGCGGACGACATTTGATTGTGAGGAATTCTAAGTCAGGTGAACAGAAGGACTTGAGTTCCTGTATGTTGTTGTGGTCACACCACATCTCGTTAATCATAAGGCATACCCCCCCGCCCCTCTTCTTACCAGAACGATGTTTGTTTCTGTCGGCGCGATGTGTGAAGAAACCAGCTGACTGCACCGATCAGATCCATTGAACTGAGCAGGCTGGACTGACATGCTTATAGCCAATCAGATCCATTGAACTGAGCAGGCTGGACTGACATGCTGATAGCCAATCAGATCCATTGAACTGAGCAGGCTGGACTGACATGCTGATAGCCAATCAGATCCATTGAAAAGAGCAGGCTGGGCTGACATGCTGAATCAGATCCATTGAACTGAGCAGGCTGGGCTGACATGCTGATAGCCAATCAGATCCATTGAACTGAGCAGGCTGGGCTGACATGCTAATAGCCAATCAGATCCATTGAACTGAGCAGGCTGGGCTGACATGCTAATAGCCAATCAGATCCATTGAACTGAGCAGGCTGGGCTGACATGCTGATAGCCAATCAGATCCATTGAACTGAGCAGGCTGGGCTGACATGCTGGCCAATGATCCATTGAACTGATGCTGATATGCCAATCAGATCCATTGAACTGAGCTGGCTGGGCTGACATGCTGATAGCCAATCAGATCCATTGAACTGAGCAGGCTGGGCTGACATGTTCTAGCCGGATGTTCTAGCTGTGTCTGAATCCTGGCTTAGGAAGACCACCAAAAATTCAGAAATTTTAATTCCAAACTACAACATTTTCAGACAAGATAGAACTGCCAAAGGGGGCGGTGTTGCAATCTACTGCAAAGATAGCCTGCAGAGTTCTGTCCTACTATCCAGGTCTGTACCCAAACAATTTGAACTTCTACTTTTAAAAATCCACCTCTCTAAAAACAAGTCTCTCACCGTTGCCGCCTGCTATAGACCACCCTCTGCCCCCAGCTGTGCTCTGGACACCATATGTGAACTGATTGCCCCCCATCTATCTTCAGAGTTCGTGCTGCTAGGCGACCTAAACTGGAACATGCTTAATGCCCCAGCCATCCTACAATCTAAACTTGATGCCCTCAATCTCACACAAATTATCAATGAACCTACCAGGTACCTCCCCAAAGCCTTAAACACGGGCACCCTCATAGATATCATCCTAACCAACGTCCCCTCTAAATACACCTCTGCTGTCTTCAACCAAGATCTCAGCGATCACTGCCTCATTGCCTGCATCTGTAATGGGTCAGCGGTCAAACGACCTCCACTCATCACTGTAAAACGCTCCCTGAAACACTTCTGCGAGCAGGCCTTTCTAATCGACCTGGCCGGGGTATCCTGGAAGGATATTGATCTCATCCCGTCAGTAGAGGATGCCTGGATATTTTTTTAAATGCCTTCCTAACCATCTTAAATAAACATGCCCCATTCAAGAAATTTAGAACCAGGAACAGATATAGCCCTTGGTTCTCCCCAGACCTGACTGCCCTTAACCAACACAAAAACATCCTATGGCGTTCTGCATTAGCATCAAACAGCCCCCGTGATATGCAGCTGTTCAGGGAAGCTAGAAACCATTATACACAGGCAGTTAGAAAAGCCAAGGCTAGCTTTTTCAAGCAGAAATTTGCTTCCTGCAACACTAACTCAAAAAAGTTCTGGGACACTGTAAAGTCCATGGAGAATAAGAACATCTCCTCCCAGCTGCCCACTGCACTGAAGATAGGAAACACTGTCACCACTGATAAATCCACCATAATGGAGAATTTCAATAAGCATTTTTCTACGGCTGGCCATGCTTTCCACCTGGCTACTCCTACCCCGGTCAACAGCACTGCACCCCCAACAGCAACTCGCCCAAGCCTTCCCCATTTCTCCTTCTCCCAAATCCATTCAGCTGATGTTCTGAAAGAGCTGCAAAATCTGGACCCCTACAAATCAGCCGGGCTAGACAATCTGGACCCTTTCTTTCTAAAATTATCTGCCGAAATTGTTGCCACCCCTATTACTAGCCTGTTCAACCTCTCTTTCGTGTCGTCTGAGATTCCCAAAGATTGGAAAGCAGCTGCGGTCATCCCATCTCTTCAAAGGGGTGGACACTCTTGACCCAAACTGCTACAGACCTATATCTATCCTACCGTGCCTTTCTAAGGTCTTCGAAAGCCAAGTCAACAAACAGATTACCGACCATTTTGAATCTCACCATACCTTCTCTGCTATGCAATCTGGTTTCAGAGCTGGTCATGGGTGCACCTCAGCCACGCTCAAGGTCCTAAACGATATCTTAACCGCCATCGATAAGAAACATTACTGTGCAGCCGTATTCATTGATCTGGCCAAGGCTTTCGACTCTGTCAATCACCACATCCTCATCGGCAGACTCGACAGCCTTGGTTTCTCAAGTGATTGCCTCACCTGGTTCACCAACTACTTCTCTGATAGAGTTCAGTGTGTCAAATCGGAGGGTCTGCTGTCCGGACCTCTGGCAGTCTCTATGGGGGTGCCACAGGGTTCAATTCTTGGACCGACTCTCTTCTCTGTATACATCAATGAGGTCGCTCTTGCTGCTGGTGAGTCTCTGATCCACCTCTACGCAGACGACACCATTCTGTATACTTCCGGCCCTTCTTTGGACACTGTGTTAACAACCCTCCAGGCAAGCTTCAATGCCATACAACTCTCCTTCCGTGGCCTCCAATTGCTCTTAAATACAAGTAAAACTAAATGCATGCTCTTCAACCAATCGCTACCTGCACCTAACCGCCTGTCCAACATCACTACTCTGGACGGCTCTGACTTAGAATACGTGGACAACTACAAATACTTAGGTGTCTGGTTAGACTGTAAACTCTCCTTCCAGACCCATATCAAACATCTCCAATCCAAAGTTAAATCTAGAATTGGCTTCCTATTTCGCAACAAAGCATCCTTCACTCATGCTGCCAAACATACCCTTGTAAAACTGACCATCCTACCAATCCTTGACTTTGGCGATGTCATTTACAAAATAGCCTCCAATACCCTACTCAACAAATTGGATGCAGTCTATCACAGTGCAATCCGTTTTGTCACCAAAGCCCCATATACTACCCACCATTGCGACCTGTACGCTCTCGTTGGCTGGCCCTCGCTTCATACTCGTCGCCAAACCCACTGGCTCCATGTCATCTACAAGACCCTGCTAGGTAAAGTCCCCCTTATCTCAGCTCGCTGGTCACCATAGCATCTCCCACCTGTAGCACACGCTCCAGCAGGTATATCTCTCTAGTCACCCCCAAAACCAATTCTTTCTTTGGCCGCCTCTCCTTCCAGTTCTCTGCTGCCAATGACTGGAACGAACTACAAAAATCTCTGAAACTGGAAACACTTATCTCCCTCACTAGCTTTAAGCACCAACTGTCAGAGCAGCTCACAGATTACTGCACCTGTACATAGCCCACCTATAATTTAGCCCAAACAACTACCTCTTTCCCAACTGTATTTAATTTTAATTTATTTATTTATTTTGCTCCTTTGCACCCCATTATTTTTATTTCTACTTTTCACATTCTTCCATTGCAAAACTACCATTCCAGTGTTTTACTTGCTATATTGTATTTACTTTGCCACCATGGCCTTTTTGCCTTTACCTCCCTTCTCACCTCATTTGCTCACATTGTATATAAACTTGTTTATACTGTATTATTGACTGTATGTTTGTTTTACTCCATGTGTAACTCTGTGTCGTTGTATCTGTCGAACTGCTTTGCTTTATCTTGGCCAGGTCGCAATTGTAAATGAGAACTTGTTCTCAACTTGCCTACCTGGTTAAAAAAGGCAAAATAAATAAAATAAATAAACATACTGATAGCCAATCAGATCCATTGAACTGAGCAGGCTGGGCTGACATGCTGATAACCTTGCTAGGACTTTTCACAATGAGCATGATTGTGCTGTTATTATTTATATTAATATTAGCTGTTATTATTTATATTAATATTATCTATTATTGTCACAAATATTTTTCTGACTGTTTTCCATGTTATTTGGTTATTTCTCTTAAGCATCCTCATAGATATTTATGATATCATGGGCCTGCCCATATTTCCCTCTGGCCAATTGGATTTGCCTTAGGATGCAAAGCTGCTGGTTGATGGTCTGATGGTCTTAGTGACAACAGACCTAGATATGGGGGGGAAGTTTTAGTGGGTGGAATTTTAGGACAATTGGAGGTTTACACAGTTGCAGCTACAGTAATGCTTAACAGTGCAAATATTATAGTACAGCGATATGGACACTTAATCATCATGGTGCTATTTAATGGTACGTTTACAAACACTGGTTGTGGTAAGTATAGTTAAAACCTGGGTATCATTATGGTAAGTGGTGAAATAAGTATATAAGTAAAAGAGAAAGAATATAATATCTTTTGTTTACAGGAAACTCATTCTTCAAGTATAGATGAGGTTGGGTGGAAAAAGGTCTGGGAGGGAGAAATATATTTTGGTCATGGACAAAGAAACTCAAAAGGGGGATTATACTCATTAATACACATTTTGATCCGATTGTGCAAAACGGATCCGCAAGGAAGATGGATTATTTGAAATATGCTTTTTGGACCAAAAAGATCTGGCTAATTCATCTATATGGGCCAAATAATGATGATCCACACTTCTTCAAAAATATAAAATGTATGTGATAATATTTGAGCTCGCAAGCAACAAAATAATCTATTATTATGGTGGGAGATTATAATACGGTTTTAAGTACATCAATGGATCGTAAAGGAAATCACACTACAAACTATCACCCTCAAGCACTTAAGGAGGTCACAAAGAGCATAGATACATAAGAACTAGTGGATATAGTGGAAACACCCAGACCTAGTGAGAGATACATGGAGGAGGCTTAATATCCTGACCTAGTGAGAGATACATGGAGGAGGCTTAATATCCCGACCTAGTGAGAGATACATGGAGGAGGTTTAATATCCTGACCTAGTGAGAGATACATGGAGGAGGCTTAATATCCTGACCTAGTGAGAGATACATGGAGGAGGCTTAATATCCTGACCTAGTGAGATATACATGGAGGAGGTTTAATATCCTGACCAAGTGAGATATACATGGAGGAGGTTTAATATCCTGACCAAGTGAGATATACATGGAGGAGGCTTAATATCCTGACCTAGTGAGAGATACATGGAGGAGGCTTAATATCCTGACCTAGTGAGAGATACATGGAGGAGGCTTAATATCCTGACCTAGTGAGATATACATGGAGGAGGTTTAATATCCTGACCAAGTGAGATATACATGGAGGAGGTTTAATATCCTGACCAAGTGAGATATACATGGAGGAGGTTTAATATCCTGACCTAGTGAGATATACATGGAGGTTTAATATCCTGACCTGGTGAGATATACATGGAGGAGGCTTAATATCCTGACCTAGTGAGAGATACATGGAGGAGGCTTAATATCCTGACCTAGTGAGAGATACATGGAGGAGGCTTAATATCCTGACCTAGTGAGATATACATGGAGGAGGCTTAATATCCTGACCTAGTGAGAGATACATGGAGGAGGCTTAATATCCTGACCTAGTGAGATATACTGTACATGGAGGAGGCTTAATATCCTGACCTGGTGAGAGATACATGGAGGAGGCTTAATATCCAGACCTAGTGAGATATACATGGAGGAGGCTTAATATCCTGACCTAGTGAGATATACATGGAGGAGGCTTAATATCCTGACCTGGTGAGAGATACATGGAGGTTTAATATCCTGACCTAGTGAGATATACATGGAGGTTTAATATCCTGACCTGGTGAGATATACTGTACATGGAGGAGGCTTAATATCCTGACCTAGTGAGATATACATGGAGGCTTAATATCCTGACCTAGTGAGATATACATGGAGGAGGCTTAATATCCTGACCTAGTGAGATATACATGGAGGAGGCTTAATATCCTGACCTAGTGAGATATACATGGAGGAGGCTTAATATCCTGACCTAGTGAGATATACATGGAGGAGGCTTAATATCCTGACCTAGTGAGATATACATGGAGGAGGCTTAACTAAGACAAAGTAATTCATAATTGATTTTTTTTGCATAACATAGGTACAGCAGATCCCCTTATTGTATGGGACACTTTCAAATGTACTTTTAGAGGCTATTCAATACAATACTCATCATTAAAACAAAAGCAGTTTAGGTCAAAAGAGATGAGACTAATAAAGGAAATAGAGGAAGTAACAGAGCAGGTAGATGTAATGGAAACTGTACTATAGAGACACAACATAGGTTAGAGGAAGTAACAGAGCAGGTAGATGTAATGGAAACTGTACTATAGTGCCACAACATAGGGTAGAGGAAGTAACAGAGCAGGTAGATGTAATGGAAACTGTACTATAGTGCCACAACATAGGTTAGAGGAAGTAACAGAGCAGGTAGATGTAATGGAAACTGTACTATAGAGACACAACATAGGTTAGAGGAAGTAACAGAGCAGGTAGATGTAATGGAAACTGTACTATAGTGCCACAACATAGGTTAGAGGAAGTAACAGAGCAGGTAGATGTAACGGAAACTGTACTATAGAGACACAACATAGGTTAGAGGAAGTAACAGAGCAGGTAGATGTAATGGAAACTGTACTATAGTGCCACAACATAGGTTAGAGGAAGTAACAGAGCAGGTAGATGTAATGGAAACTGTACTATAGAGACACAACATAGGTTAGAGGAAGTAACAGAGCAGGTAGATGTAACGGAAACTGTACTATAGAGACACAACATAGGTTAGAGGAAGTAACAGAGCAGGTAGATGTAATGGAAACTGTACTATAGAGACACAACATAGGTTAGAGGAAGTAACAGAGCAGGTAGATGTAATGGAAACTGTACTATAGAGACACAACATAGGTTAGAGGAAGTAACAGAGCAGGTAGATGTAATGGAAACTGTACTATAGAGACACAACATAGGTTAGAGGAAAAACTAAAAGAAATGGAGGAACTTATTCAAGAACGATCAATTGTAATGTGTTATAAAATAAAGCGATTTGGATAGAAAATTGTTTTAAAAAATGCGCAACATTTTTCTTGAATATTCAACATAGAGATTCGACCAAAAGTAATTTTAAGAAACTCGTTACAAATTATGGAGTTTTCCATGATTCACCAAATTATATTTTGAAAGAGGAAGCAAAATATTTTAAGCACATACTTTCTTTTCAGTCTCCTCCATTTCCAATGAATGATGTGAACTGTAAGGATTTCTTTCCTAATAATAATAATAATGTAAAGTTAACACATTTACAGAAAGACCTGTGTGAAGGACAACTTACAGAAGAGGAACTTTTGGAGGCAATAAAATCTTTTCAGTCTGGAAAAAACACCAGGGCTTGATGGTAAAACACCAGGGCATGACAGTAAAACACCAGGGCTTGATGGTAAAACACCATGGCTTGAAAGTAAAACACCAGGGCTTGATTGTAAAACACCAGGGCTTGACATGAAAATCACCAGGGCTTGATGGTAAAACACCAGGGCTTAATGGTAAAACACCAGGGCTTGACGGTAAAACACCAGGGCTTGACGGTAAAACACCAGGGCTTGACGGTAAAACACCAGGGCTTGACGGTAAAACACCAGGGCTTGATGGTAAAACACCAGGGCTTGATGGTAAAACACCAGGGCTTGACGGTAAAACATCAGGGCTTGATGGTAAAACACCAGGGCTTGACGGTAAAACACCAGGGCTTGATGGTATACCAGTAGAGGGATATCAGACCTTTTTGATGCCGTCAAAGATCCATTATTAGCACGTTTTACTCTTATACAAATGGTAGACTTTCAGGTACTCAACAAGAAAGTCTGATTTCATTACTACCAAAACAGGACCCAGGTGGTAAGTATAAAGATCCAGTCCATTTAAAAAACTGGAGGCCTCTAACACTTCAATGTTCTGATGAGAAAATCCTGGCCAAATGCATAGCACATAGTATAAAAAAGGTTAAACCAGGTATTGTTCATCCTGATCAGACAGGTTCTTTACATGGACAATATATTGGAGATAAAATATAACAATAACTTGAAACAATTGAACATTATGAAACCTTTGAAGATACCAGGCCTGGTCTTCATAGCATATTTAAAAAAGGCGTTTGATAAAGTACGTCTAGAATTTATATAAGAATACCTGGATTACTTTAATTGTGGTGAATCTCTAATACAATGGGTTAAAGTTATGTACAGCAACCCCAGATGTAACATAAATAATGGTTACTTCTCAGAAAGTATTGAGCTTTTTAAGAGGAGTAAAACAAGGCTGTCCGTTGTCTCCATATCTATTTATTATGGCCATTGAAATGCTACCAATTAAAATTAGATCCAAAAAGAACATTAAGTGGTCAGAAATCCTGGGGATTAAAAACAAAAGTGTCAATGTATGCTGATGACTTTCTTAAGTAAGCAATCTGTATCCCTGCACAGTCTCACTGAAGATCTTGATCACTTTTCTAGCCTCTCTGGAGAAAAACCTAATTATGACAACTGTACCATATTATGTATTGGATCATTAAAAAATACAGTGTTTACACTACCTTGTAGTTTACCAATAAAATGGGCGGATGGTGAAGTAGACATACTTGGTTTTCACATCTCAAAAAATATAAATGAATTTACCACAATTAATTTCAATAAAAAGTTAGCAAAAATACATAAGATTCTGCAACCATGGAGAGAAAAATACTTGTCTATTTATGGAAAAATCACATTGACTAACTCTTTGTTCCTATCAGTTTACTTACTTAGTAATGGCACTGCGTATTCCAGATGACTTGTTTTTTAAAATCATATGAGCAAAAAATATTTCATTTTATTACGAATGCTAAGCCAGACAAAATTATACGTGCCTATTATTATAATGAATTTGAGTTTGGGGGGCTAAAATGATTAAATATTAAACCTCTCACTAAAAGCTTCACTCATATACTGAAACCCAAAATGGTTCTCCAGTAGATTATTAAGAAAGGCTCATCCATTGTTCACAAATGTACTTTTTGCCTTCATACAGATCACAACTTCTCATTTCCCACTAATTGAAAATGTAATTTTGTTCAAAGTATCACCCTTTCTTAAACAAGCTATACAAAGCTGGTTACAATTTCAGTTTTATCCTCCAGAAAATATAGAACAAATATTACATCAAATGTTATGGTTAAACTCAAATATACTGATTAATGAAAAAACATTCTTTATGGATTTAAAAAAGTATTATATTTGTTTAATGATATTATGAATAGAAACAGAGGAGTTATGCCACATGCAGTTATTGAGCAGATATTCCCATATAATTGCAATCTAAATTTACAACCAACTGATTACAGCACTACCACAAAAATGGAGTGTAACGGCTGTTGGAAGGAGAGGACCAAGGTGCAGCGTGGTACGTGTTAATGGTAAATTTAATAAAGAAACTGAACACTAGAAAAAAACAAAAAAACAAAGCAGAACAAACGAAACAGTTCTGTCTGGTGCAGACACACAAAGACAGAAAACAACTACCCACACCCATAGTGGGAAAACAGGCTGCCTAAGTATGGTTCTCAATCAGAGACAACGATATCCAGCTGCCTCTGATTGGGAACCATACCAGGCCTAAACATAGAAACACAACACCTAGACATACAACATAGAATACCCACCCACATCACACCCTGACCAAACTAAAAATAGAAACATACAAAGCAATCTACGGTCAGGGCGTGACATGGAGGAGGAAAGTGGGGAAGGGAGAAGGTAGGGAACTAGTTTGCCTGCCATATATTAAAGATACAAATTGGCTGAAAGGAACTGGCATAAATAGAAATATATACCAGTTTCATCTGAGGACAAAAATGTTGACAGCTGCACCATACGGGTTGCAAAATAATTGGGAATAGATTTTCTGTGTACCAATTCCATGGCACATGGTTTATGAACTGGTACAAAACAAAAACAAAGGGGGGGTCAAAAGTAACAGTCAGTATCTATTGTGGCCACCAGCTGCATTAAGTACTGCAGTGCATCTTCTCCTCACGGACTGCACCAGATTTGCCAGTTCTTGCTGTGAGATGTTACCCCACTCTTCCACCAAGGCACCTACAAGTTCCCGGACATTTCTGGGGGGAATGGCCCTAGGCTCCGATCCAACAGGTCACAGACATGCTCAATGGGATTGAGATCCGGACTCTTCGCTGGCCATGGCAGAACACTGACATTCCTATCTTGCAGGAAATCACACACCGAATGGCTGGTGGCATTGTTATGCTGGAGGGTCATGTCAGGATGACGCACAGCGTTGAGATTACCTGCAATGACAACAAGCTCAGTCCAATGATGCTGTCACACCGCCCCAGACCATAATGGAACCTCCACCTCCAAATCAATCGCGCTCCAGAGTACAGACCTCGGTGTAACGCTCATTCCTTCGACGATAAACACAAATCCGACCATCATCCCTGGTGAGACATAACCGCGACTCATCAGTGAAGAGCACTTTTTGCCAGTCCTGTCTGGTCCAGCGACGGTGGGTTTGTGCCCATAGGCGACGGTGTTGTCGGTGATGTCTGGTGAGGACCTGTTTTACAGCAGGCCTACAAGCCCTCAGTCCAGCCTCTCTCAGCCTATTGCGGAAAGTCTGAGCACTGATGGAGGGATTGTGCGTTCCTGGTGTAACTCGGGCAGTTGTTGTTGCCAGCCTGTACCTGTCCCGCAGGTGTGATGTTCGGATGTACCGATCCTGTGCAGGTGTTGTTACACGTGGTCTGCCACTGCAAGGATGATCAGCTGTTCGTCCTGTCTCCCTGTAGTGCTGTCTTAGGGATCTCACAGTATGGACATTGCAATGTATTGCCCTGGCCACATCTGCAGTCCTCATGCCTCCTTGCAGCATGCAGATGAGCAGGGACCCTGGGCATCTTTCTTTTGGTGTTTTTCAGAGTCAGTAGAAAGGCCTCTTTAGTGTCCTAAGTTTTCATAACTGTGACCTTTATTGCCCACTGTCTGTAAGCTGTTAGTGTCTTAATGACCGTTCCACGGGTGCATGTTCATTAATTGTTTATGGTTCAATGAACAAGCATGGGACAGTGTTTAAACCCTTTACAATGAAGATCTGTGAAGTCATTTGGATTTATACGATTTATCTTTGAAAGACAGGGTCCTGAAAAAGGGACGTTAATTTTTTGCTGAGTTTATATTACTACTGTCATACTATTGTTATTTCTACTGTAATACTACTGTTATTATTACTACTGTCATAGCACTTATTACTGTAATACTACTGTTATTACTGTAATACAACAGGTGTACAAGTCTTAAGTCCAGCCTCTCTCAGCCTATTGCGGACGTCCTGTCTCCATGTAGCGCTGTCTTAGGCGTCTCACAGTATGGACATTGCAATTTTGAACAAGCATGGGAAACAGTGTTTAAACCCTTTACAATGAAGATCTGTGAAGTTATTTTTACGAAGTTTTACGAATTATCTTTGAAAGGCAAGGTCCTAAAAAAGGGACTTTAAAAAAAAGTTTATATGGGGTATACAACAATCTCAGCTCTGTAGATTTTGCTGCGAAGAGACAGAATCAATAGATGACTTATTCTGGTATTGTCCCTATGTAGCTTGTTTCTGGTCACAGATTCGTTAAAAATTAACCTTACAAATAGCAGTGTTGGGTGATTTTGGGCAATAAATAATATAATAATACTCGTATGAAAGGTTTTCATCTTTAGCTCACAATCTGTGGATAATATACGATTAGAAAGATTCAAAGAGAAAGGTTAAAAAAATTATGTAAAAAATATATGGAAACCAAACGAGGGTGATAGGTGGCATGGGCTGAGAATGGCTGAGGGTTGGGTTTAAAGAGCTTATGTTTGGTCATTTATTATTGTTATGTGACTGTTTAATATAAAAGTGCCATTTATATCAAATGTGTATGTAAAATATACAGTATGTACAGTTGAAGTCAGAAATGTACATACACTTAAGTTGGAGTCAGTAAAACTTGTTTTTCGACCACTCCACAAATTTCATGTTAACAACAAACTATAGTTTTGGCAAGTCGATTAGGACATCTACTTTGTGTATGACGCAAGTAATTTTTCCAACAATTGTTCACAGACAGATTATTTCACTTATAAGTCACTGTATCACAATTCCAGTGGGTCAGAAGTTTACATACACTAAGTTGACTGTGCCTTTAGAAGCTTCTGATAGGCTAATTGACATCATTTTAGTCAATTGGAGGTGTACCTGTGGATGTATTTCAAGGTCTACCTTCAAACTCAGTGCTTCTTTGCTTGACATCATGGGAAAATCAAAAGAAACCAACCAAGACCACAGAAAAAAAAGTCTGGCTAATCCTTGGGAGCATTTCCAAATGCCTGAAGGTGCCACGTTCATCTGTACAAACAATAGTACACAAGTATAAACACCATGGGACCACGCAGCTGTCATACCGCTCAGGAAGGAGACGTTCTGTCTCCTAGAGACAAAGATCATACTTTTTGGAGAAATGTCCTCTGGTCGGAGGAAACAAAAATAGAACTGTTTGACCATAATGACCATCATTATGTTTGGAGGATAAAGTGGGATGCTTGCAAGCCGAAGAACACCATCCCAACCGTGGAGCACGGGGGTGGCAGCATCATGTTGTGGGGGTACTTTGCTGCACGAGGGACTGGGGCACTGGTGCACTTCACAAAATAGATGGTAACATGAGGGAAGGAAAATTATGTGGATATATTGAAGCAACATCTCAAGACATCAGTCAGGAAGTTAAAGCTTGGTCACCAATGGGTCTTCCAAATCGACAATGACCACAAGCATACTTCCAATGTTGTGGGAAAATGGCTTAAGGACAACAAAGTATTGGAGTGGCCATCACAAAGCCCTTGTCACACCCTGACCATAGTTTGCTTTGTTTTGTTTGGTCAGGGTGTGATCTGAGTGGGCATTCTATGTTGTGTGTCTAGTTTGTCTGTTTCTGTGTTTGGCCTGATATGGTTCTCAATCAGAGGTAGGTGTTAGTCATTGTCTCTGATTGGGAACCATATTTAGGTAGCCTGTTTGGTATTGGGTTTTGGTGGGTGATTGTTCCTGTCTCTGTGTTTGTTTGCACCAGATAGGCTGTTTAGGTTTTTTCACGTTTATTGTTTTTGTATACTGTTCGTGTTTTCATCTTTATTAAAGATGTATACAAGTAACCACGCTGCATTTTGGTCCGCCTCTCCTTCAACTCAAGAAAATCGTTACAGCCCTGACCTCAATCGTATGGAAAATGTGTGAGCAGAGGAGGCCTACAAACCTAATAATGAAAATCTATATTTTTAAGTACTTTAAAGTATTTTCACTTAAGTACTTCACGCTACTGACTCTAGCGCAGTGGGAGTCTTCACCCATTGTTTACTCATCTTGGCACATCCAGCCACTGGGATTTTTGCCAATTTTTCAAGGCAAAACTGCTCAATCTCCTTCAAGTTGGATGGGTTCCACTGGTGTACAGCAATCTTTAAGACATTTATGACTGTAACGGCTTCTAGGAGTAGTGGGTGGAGAGAGCAGGGTAGTTCAAAACGTGAATTTTTATTTCCAAGAACAGAGTGACGGTCACGCCAAACACAAGGGCGCATAAAGACCCAGTCCAACAAACAGGACGAAACTGTCCGGAAAAACAGAATCCACAATAATCCACACACCATGAACAGAAAAACAAGCCTGCACAAAAGCCGGTGGGCCTACCGGGTTTAAATAGCCCAAAACAAAACCCAAACAAGAAACAGGTGAAACTAATCAGGCACAACTAAATGAAACATAAAAGGGGATTGGTGGCAGCTAGTAGGCCGCCGAGCGCCGCCCGAACAAGAAGAGGCACCATCTTCGGCGGGAATCATGACAATGACATACCACAGATTTTCAATTGGATTGAGGTCTTAGGAGCTTTAACTAGGCCGTTTAAATGTTTCCCCTTAAACCACTTAAGTGTTGCTTTAGCAGTATGCATAGGATCATTGTCCTAATGGAAGGTGAACCTCCGTCCAAGTCTCAAATCTCTGGAAGACTGAAACAGGATTCCCTCAAGAATTTCCCTGTATTTAGCGCCATACATCATTCCTTCAATTCTGACCAGTATCCCAGTCCCTGCCGATGAAAAACATCCCCACAGCATGATGCTGCCACCGCCATTCTTCACTGTGGGGATGATTTTCTCTGGGTGATGAGAGGTGTTGGGTTTGCGCCAGACATAGCGTTTTCCTTGATGGCTAAAAATCTCAATTTAAGTCTCATCTGACCAGAGTACCTTCTTCCATATGTTTGGGAAGTCTCCCACATGCCTTTTGGCGAACACCAAACGTGTTTGCTTATTTTTTTCTTTAAGCAATGGCTTTTTTTTCTGGCCACACTTCCGTAAAGCCCAGGTCTGTGGAGTGTACGGTTTAAAGTGGTCCTATGGTGAGAATCTCCACTTTGGAGCTTTGCAGCTCCTTCAGGGTTATCTTTGGTCTCTTTGTTGCCTCTCTGATTAATGCCCTCCTTGCCTGGTGGGTGAGTTTTGGTGGGCGGCCCTCTCTTGGCAGGTTTGTTGTGGTGCCATATTCTTTCCATGTTTTAATAATGGATTTAATGGTGCTCCGTGGGATGTTCAAAGTTTCTGATCTTTTTTTAACACCCAACCCTGTAACACCACAAAGCGGTGGTGGGGCACCATGAAGACCAAGGAGCTCTCCAAACAGGTCAGGGACAAAGTTGTGGAGACAACTCCATGGTCTTCATGGTGCCTCTTGCTTGGTGTTGCCCCTTGCTTTGTGGTGGTGCAGACTCTGGGGCCTTTCAGGACAGGTGTGTGTATATATATATATGTGTATATGTATATATATATATATGTATATATATATATATATATATATATATATATATATATATATGTGTATATGTATATATATATATATATATATATACTGAGATCATGTGACAGATCATGTGACACTTAGATTGCACACAGGAGGACTTTTTAAAACAAATTATGTGACTTCTGGAGGTAATTGGTTGCACCAGATCTTATTTAGGGGCTTCATTGCAAAGGGGGTGAATACATATACACGTACCACTTTTCCGTTTTTAAGTTATTTACATTTTTTGAAACAAGTTCTTTTTTAAATTTCACTTCACCAATTTGGACTATTTTGTGTATGTCCATTAGATTAAATCCAAATAAAAATCCATTTAAATTTCAGGTTGTAACACAACAAAATAGGAAAAACGCCAAGGGGGATGAATACATTTGCAAGGCACTGTACCTCCCGAGAGAGTTTCCGACTGCCGTATACAAGCTGGCACCAGGCTATAAACAAGCAGGACACCATGCACCCGGAAGCTGCTTGCCTTGTTGCCAGTGATATTAATTCTGCATCATTAAGACGCAATGCACAACTTTCATGTCTCCTTCTCCACTATGGTGATAAAGTCTTAGTGCTCGGTTACTTTACCCACAAGCAAGCATACAAGGCGCTCACTCGTCCCCCCTTTGGCAAATCAGATCATGACTCTACTACTGCTTCCTGTTTACAAGCAGAAGCTCAAACAGGAAGTACACCATGACACGCTCCGTTGAGAAATGGTCCTCAAATCGGAGGCTATGCCACATGAGATTTGCACTGACTGGGACTTCGCCAGTAGCATCAACGAGCTAATCACTTCCGTCACCGGCTACATTAAGAAATGCATCGCCGGCATTGTCCCTACAGTGAAGGTTCACTGCTTCCCTAATTAAAAACCCTGGATTAACACTGAGGTTGGTGATAAACTCAAGGACATGTCTACCACACACAGGACTGTCGTAGCCAACCCCGAGGCTACAGCTGAGGACAGGAACAAGTACAAGACGTCCCACTACAACCTCTGCAGAGCCAACAAACAAGCAAACGGACAGTATAGGAACAAGATGGAATCCCATTACAGAGGCTCCGACGTCCGCCGACGACCCACCAGATGTGGCAGGGATTTACCGAACAATGCTTCTCTACCAGATTAACACTTCGACAAAAACAACACCGTGCCGTGCACGAGGTCCCCCGGGGACTGGCATATCTCGCCCTCCGTGGCAGACATTAGTTTTTCATCAGGATGACCAAAAAACTGATTGTGGACTTAAAATGGTCTACACACTACAGGAAACAGGCATCTTTATTGATGGGGCTGCAGAGCAGCTTCAAGTTCCTCGGTGTACAAATCACTAAGGGCTTAAAAATGGTCTACACACACGCAAACAGTCGTGAAGAAAGCGTGACAGCGCCTCTTCCCCATCCTCAAAAAGTTATAAAGTTGCACCGTTGAGAGCATCTTGACTGGCTGCATCACCTCTTGGTGTGGGATCTGCACCGCACACGATTTCTTGGCCCTACAGCCCAGTATTTCACTGGGGCTGAGCTCCCTGCCATCCAGGACCTATATATCAGTCGGTGGGAAAGGAAAGCCCGGAGAACTGTTAGTCTCCAGCCACCCAAGCCTGTTCACTCTGCTTTAACACATCAAGAGGTACTGGTGCATCAAGTCTGACACCAATAGGCTCCTGAACAGCTTCTAACCCCAAAGCCATAAAACTGCTAAATAGCTAACCAAATGGTTACACATACTTGCCTTACTGAAGAGCTCAGTGACTTTCAACATGGCACCGTCATAGGATGCCACCTTTCCAACAAGTCAGTTTGTCAAATTTCTGCCCTGCTAGAGCTGCCCCGGTCAACTGTAAGTGCTGTTATTGTGATGTGTAAACATCTATGGGGCAACAACAGCTCAGCCGCGAAAAGGTAGGCCACACAAACTCACAGAACGAGACCGCCGAGTGCTGATGCGCGTAGCGCGTAACAATTTTCTGTCCTCGGTTGCAACACTACAGAGTTTCAAACTGCCTGTCAGCACAATAACTGTTCTTTGGAAGCTTCATGAAATGGGTTTCCATGGCCGAGCAGCCGCACACAAGCCTAAGATCACCATGCGCAATGCCAAGCGTCGGGTGGAGTGGTTTAAAGCTTGCCGCCATTGGACTCTGGAGCAGTGGAAAGGCATTCTCTGGATCACACTTCATCATCTGACAGTCCAACAAAAAAACCTGGGTTTGGAGGATGTTAGGAGAATGCTACCTGCCCGAATGCATAGTGCCAACTGTAAAGTTTGGTGGAAGAAGAATAATGGTCTGGAGCTGTTTTTCATGGTTTTGGCCCCTTATTTCCAGTGAGAGGAAATCTTAACGCTACAGCATAAAATGACATTCTAGATGATTCTGTGCTATCCAACTTTGTGGCAACAGTTTGGGGAAGGCCCTTTCCTGTTTCAGCATGACAATGCCCCCGCGCACAAAGTGAGGTTCATACAGAGATAGTTTGTCGAGATCGGTGTGGAAGAACTTGACTAGCCTGCACAGAGCCCTGACCTCAACCCCATTGAACACCTTTGGGATGAATTGGAAAGTTGACTGCAAGCCAGGCCTAATCGGCCAACATCAGTGCCCAACCTCACAAATGCACTTGTGGCTGATTAGAAGCCCCCGTAGCAATGTTCCAACATCTAGTAGAAAGCCTTCCCAGAAGAGTGGAGGCTGTTATAGCAGCAATGTTCCTACATCTAGTGGAAAGCCTTCCCAGAAGAGTGGAGGCTGTTATAGCAGCAATGTTCCTACATCTAGTGGAAAGCCTTCCCAGAAGAGTGGAGGCTGTTATAGCAGCAATGTTCCTACATCTAGTGGAAAGCCTTCCCAGAAGAGTGGAGGCTGTTATAGCAGCAATGTTCCAACATCTAGTGGAAAGCCTTCCCAGAAGAGTGGAGGCTGTTATAGCAGCAATGTTCCTACATCTAGTGGAAAGCCTTCCCAGGAGAGTGGAGGCTGTTATAGCAGCAATGTTCCTACATCTAGTGGAAAGCCTTCCCAGAAGAGTGGAGGCTGTTATAGCAGCAATGTTCCAACATCTAGTGGAAAGCCTTCCCAGAAGAGTAGAGGCTGTTATAGCAGCAATGTTCCTACATCTAGTGGAAAGCCTTCCCAGGAGAGTGGAGGCTGTTATAGCAGCAATGTTCCTACATCTAGTTGAAAGCCTTCCCAGAAGAGTGGAGGCTGTTATAGCAGTAATGTTCCTACATCTAGTGGAAAGCCTTCCCAGAAGAGTGGAGGCTGTTATAGCAGCAATGTTCCAACATCTAGTGGAAAGCCTTCCCAGAAGAGTGGAGGCTGTTATAGCAGCAATGTTCCTACATCTAGTGGAAAGCCTTCCCAGGAGAGTGGAGGCTGCAGCAAAGGGGGGGACCAACTCCATATTAATGCCCATGATTTTGGAATGAGATGTTGGACCAGCATGTGTCCACATACTTTTGGTCAAGTTGTGTATCTGACCATTTAACTATGTATAACACAATGCAGTACACACACACACACACAGCTTGTATTCAGTGATGTTTAGTATAAAC